>NC_064854.1:38742053-39012053 GCF_024139225.1 Suncus etruscus
AAACAAACAAAAAAAGTGTGGTTGTGGGACCAGAGCAATTGCACGGCAGTAGGGTGTTTGTCTTGCACACGGCTGACCCGGTACTGATCCAGGTTTGATCGCTGGCATCCATATGGTCTCCTGTGTCTGCC
Organism: Suncus etruscus; assembly: GCF_024139225.1. Taxonomy (NCBI): domain Eukaryota; kingdom Metazoa; phylum Chordata; class Mammalia; order Eulipotyphla; family Soricidae; genus Suncus; species Suncus etruscus. Next base: position 38,742,185 of record NC_064854.1, read on the forward strand.
AGGAACAATTTCTGAATACAAAGCTAGGAGTAACCCCTGCTCAGCATCACTGAGCCTCAGGAAGATGGCTTCCTGGGGGAAGAAAGGGTACACCCAGCAATGCTCAGGGTTTATTCTTGACTCTGGGCCCAGAGGTCAGATTAATTTTATGTATGAGATTTCAAGGATTGAACCTGAGTTGGGTCGTATGCAAAGGCAAGCACTCTCTACCTACTGTACCTGCTCTAGTCTACTTGCTCTCATCTCCTGATTTTTCTCTTTAAAATACTCTATTATTCCATGTATAAAACACATCTCAAATCAAGACTTTCCCATAAGCTGTTGGACGTCGCATACACTTATTTCATATCATTTGGTGGAGACATGCTGCTCCTCCTTTTTCTTCTTCTGTCCACACCACAGCTGGGGTTGTTGTTCCAAACTGCAGTTGAAGGTTTGGGAAAGTTCCCTGTTAAAAATCTGTGGTTTTGTGCTGCTGGAGAAAGGTGGCTGCCAGCCCCACGCACCGTCCAGAAGGCCCTCTGAGAGCTCCTTTTCTTTCTGTGAGCAAAGCCCTTAGCTTGGTTTCAGGCCTCTCTTTGGGCTGCCTGTCCAGTCTGGGGCTCCCTAGATAGAACCCATTTCTCATGTCCCTGTTTCTCGTGTTCCATGCCCCTGTTCCAAGCTGCCTGGCTTGGTGTCCCTGTCGCCTGGGGCCCCCGAGTACAGGCACAGCAGCAGGTTTGGCTACTCTGTGCCCTGTAGTGAGTGGTAGCCAGGCAGGGCCTGCTCTTAGGTGTTCCCACATATAGGGAAGAGATATTGGGCCACGCCGTAACAAGTAACGCGTCTGGCTTGGCCCAGGAGAGAGACCTTGAGTCAAAGAGCTGGCAGGGGCAGTTGCGGTGTCCTTGGGAGATAGTATGAGAATGAAGGCTGGAACCTGGAGTGAGCTTGATGTACACACAGATCCTGGCTGTAGCCAGTGTGGAGGTCAGAGACACACCCTGGTACAGAATGGGGTAGCAAGGAAAGCATATGAAGGAAAAGAGAAAATTGGGAGAGTTGTCACTGCAGCTATCTGATGAGGGATGCTGAGCACCTCTTGTGCTGAGCTGACTTCCCAACCGTCTCCCTGGTGCCAACCACACACACACACACACACACACACACACGCCTGTCACAGTTGACACGAGCCTGGATGGGGACTGGAGTCAGCCTGGCTCTTGGGCTCACCCCCTAATGGTCACTTCTCAGTGAAACCACTAAACACGTGTCCTGTGACCAGCAGACCTGGAAGAGGGAGTGCTGAACTCTCTGGGCACAGTGCAGTGGGTACTTACCTCCTTAGTGTCTGGAGGCCGGGTGGTTTCCTCCTGCACATAGCGGAGGTGGCAGGCCAGTGCGAGTGGGGTCTGTGCTGTCGCACGCATGAGTGGATGGGGCTCCCTCAGGGTCACCGCCTAACTGAACTGTCCTTGTGCTCCACAGGCCATCTCTCGTCTCTGTGAGGACAAGTACAAGGACCTGAGGAGGCACATCCGGAAGCGGTCAGCAAGTGCTGACAATCTGATTCTGCCCAGGTGGTCCCCGGCCATCATCTCCTAACCACAGGCGTCTCCAGCGGAGGCCTGACCTTCCCTGTTTCTCCTTTAGTTGAGAAAAGACAGACTTGGGGTGGGTTGGGTTTGATTTTGGTTTTGGTTGTGTTTTTTTTTTCCCCCTTTTCTTTGATCCATAGCTCGTCAGGCTGCCTGGATGGAGGATCGCCTCCGAGCTGTGGGCCATGCGCAGGGCATATGCAGCAGGACTTTGAGGGAAGCAAAATCAGTATTCCAGAGAAACCACCTGGCTCGCGCCTCTCCCTGTCATCGCCAGCAGCACTTTCTTCCTGGAGGAGGAAGAGCAGGGCAGGGGCAGAGTCGTAGAGGCGGGGGGCAAAGGTGCAGTGGCTGTTCCCAGTCGCCTTCTGGTGTCCGGCCAGCAGATGCTCTGACCGAGCCCGGCCTCCACGGACGAGGGTGGACGCGATTAAAGACGAGAGGGCCGCATCATCACCCCCGTAGACCGGTGTGTTCTGTATGACTTCTTGCATTCCTTCTGGCTGCTTTTTTTGGGGGGAGGGGGTGTCTCGGGGAACATTTTTGTTTCTTTGATTCTTTTTTGAGGGTTTCGGTCCCACAGAGCAGAGAATCTAGTTTGTACCCGCCATTGGCGCAGACCTCCAAATAAATCATTCTGGTTGTTTCTCTCTGCACTGGCCCTACGAGCTGTCTCCTGCGCTTTCTTCCTCCCCGAGTGGGGCACACTTGTCACATTTCTGTACACTTTGAGCTCAGTTTTTCTTCGAGACAAAAATGACGTGACTGTACTGCTCAACCAAAAGTATACCTTCCCTCCCCCCCCCCTTCTCACCCCCAGAAACTTCTAGATCACATGGGTGCTGTGCCTTTCGAATTCTTGCTCTTTTTCTTGTTTTCTGTCCCTGACCGGAAACCATGATTACCGGCAAGCCAGATTTTGTGGGCTGAAGGAAACCGCATGCAGCCAAGGGGTCCCCGGTGAGAGTTTTTCCGAGTGTGAGGAGTGGACCTTGAGGTGGCTGAGGAGGAGCCATTTCTTTGTACTCCCTGCCTACTTCATCCATTCACGTTCACATCCATCGTTGCAAGCAATATTCTTCTCAATTTTGTATGTTTACTTTCAATCAGAGGTAGTCTATTTGTATACATTTTTTTAAAAATCTTAAAATCAAAAATTAAAAAAAAATAACGGTGGGAGGGTATTCTAATGGGGGAGAGATCATCAAAGAGCAAAACGTTCTTATTTACCAAGATATTTTTCACAGAATGATTGAATAAAAGAGAAAAACACACAAGCTGGCATTTTCATTGTGAATGCTTAGAGAAGTTACACAAAATTCAAACTGTAAAGGTTCTTGCTTCATTCATTGTGATTTGACTTCTTAGTTTTCTGAAAAGCCCTAAGCATCTGATTGAGTTAGAGCTAAATCACTCTGTCAAGCAAAATAAAAGGGTTAATGATAGAATATTAGTAAGTTTGATACTAAGTTTAAGAACCAGAGTCAATGATGTATGCACTGCTTTGGGTTTCTGCCTATTTTCTGGATTGCAGAAAGGGTTCTAAGGGGTGTTTATTCTCTCCTTTTTCAAGTGTTGAGGGAAATTGTAACAGATCGTGCTCCTTCACCTTCCTCCTGTATGAGTTGGAAAACACTGACATCTCTCATTAATGAGTCTTAATATCCTTTGGCTTCTACCTGGTCCCCAGACATGCCTGCTGCCAACGAAATGTGCTTTGAAATGAAGGGGACTCAGGAACATGGCACTTAGCCTGAAAGTCTGGGTTTCACTGAAATTTCTATCATGTAGAAACATGCATTTGGGCCAGAAATCTTGTCAAGTTCTTTCTGGTCTTAACTCTGGAAAGCAAACTAGCAGAATATGAAAATTACCTTTCATTGTACTTCTGTTGGTCCACTCCATATCGGTTCCAAAATCAGCTTCTCCAAGAGTCAGAGAACGTTAGAGGCCTAAAAAAAAAAAAAAAAAAATGTAGAAAGTATCATTTTATATTCCCTGAACTTAGATAGCCTAAAAAGGGACCTATTTTCTTAGCTGAATATGAATACCTCTAAGATGTGAATTAGTTCCTCTCATGGAAGTATGTATTTTACTGATCCATTTCAGGAACGAGGATCTGCCTTCACAGCAGGAACCTTATTTTTCTCCCTTTGATTTGAATGAGAGATTTGGAGATTGAATTATGTAAATATTTCAGTGCATCTGATATTATTTTGTGGAGTTTATTAAAACTACTTTAAAAATTGTAAAGTCTATTTATTGTATGTATGTACATACAGTCTGATAACTTAAAATTTCAAGTGGTTCCATAAAACCTGGCTCAGTCTTGTGTGACTATTGAATATTGTTTTAGCCTTGTACACTGGACTCTACCTCTGTATAGGAAAAGTTTCCATATTCATAAGTATTGATATGTATTCATTGGTTCTGTCACTTGCATTAAGAGTTTTTAAAAACTGCTGTTAAGTGTAGATTTCAGTTTTACTTTGCAATATGAAATCACTTGACATACGTAGCTACTTGAGGTTTATTTTATTTTTATTTTTCTACAGGATCATGAAAACGTAACATTTTATTGTCTGGTGTGTTCTAAGTTTGCCAAAAACAACAACAAAAATTTAACAAAAAACCAGTACAGGCCCTCTAGCTAGGCCACAGTGAGGGTCTTTGTGGCAAGGTGATTCAGTGCTCTGTGTTAAAGCTGAGTTGCTCTAGGAATATATCATCTGAGTAGTTCAACTTCCAAACAGATTATTTTTTTTTAATCATTAATGGAGGATAAAGAAAAGCCGCATCATCTATTGACTTTGACTTAAACAACAAAGTCATGAGGAGACTAAGTACTTGCCCCACTTAAAATTGTTTTTCAGTTTGATTCTTTTTCAACGGGAGAAAGAGAAGTCAGGGATTTTAAACCAAGTCAGAGGGCAAGGTGAGAGATCTTCTCAAGATCTGAGATGTACTCCGACGCCTTAATGTGCTGAGGCCAGGTCGGCCTCCCGCCATCTTCTGGCTCTGGCTCCTTCCCGAGCCTGAGATCCTTCTGAGATCCTTCCTTGTGTCCTTGGCGGGAGCATCTCCAACATCTCCATCTTGGAATCTCCCTTAATTCTGGGGTTTTGGTCCTCAGCTGAGCTGTTAAATGAGATTGGGGAGTGAACAGTTTTGATCATTTCGGGCTGCTTTTGGTAACTCTCACCTGGGGCCATATTTTACAGCTTTGAATTTTCTAAACAATATAGTTCTTGGTTTATTGTAGGTACTTGCTACGTGTTAAATAAAGAAATACATAGAACAAATAGTGCTACTGTCCTGTTGCCTTTTTTCTTTTTTTAATATCGCTTTGAGATACAATTCAACAGATTTACTGCATGTTGAATGACCAGATCTTTACAGAAGCAGTGGGAGTGCCTGTAGTGAAAATCAATTTACACCAACCCTGAGGTTGACTGAGCTCAGCAACAGATGGTTGCTTTGTTTGGCTATTTAGTTTTCTCTCTGTCCTCCTTTTACTTCACTGGACTCTAGGACCTCAAGACTTCCTTTGAGGGGCTGAAGTGATAGCACAGGGGCATTTGCCTTGCACATGACCAACACAGGACAAATGGTGGTTCGAATCCCAGCATCTCATATAGTCCCCCATGCCTGCCAGAGGTGATTTCTGAGCACAGAGCTAGGTGACCCCTTCCCCCCAAAAAAAGATGACTTCTGTTGGGCCAGACACAGATCCTCTCTAGAAAACCAAGCACACAGAGCCCACATGAGAAAGAGAAGGTCCTTCAGTCGAGATGGAAATGGGACACAACAGGATTATATTTTTAAGTTAAACGATATAGACTTAAGAAACCCTACCAGGAGGCTGACAGTGGGGAGGGGGTTTGCTCTGCTACAGCCGACCCAGGTCAAATCACCCATAAGGTCCCCCACAAGGAGTTGATCTCTAAGCACAGAACCAGGAGTAAACACTGAGCACTGCCTGGTGTGCTACCCCCCACCCCAAAAACAAACACCAAAATTACCAGATTTACTACCTCTAAAGTTCAACTCAGCTTTCCTAAATTCCTCCCAAAACCAAGTCACTCCCAGGCCCCAACTTGGAGGTGAGTAGTTGTGCTATCAGCCACCTAAGTGATGATCAGATAACACCCATATTTGCTGCTAACGCTGACCAGGAAGCTGCTGAAGGTTTCCAGGGAACTCCCAGGTAAGTCGCTCCCAGCACCATGGTCAGATCTTGGTTAAAAGCTGCCTGCTGGAACTTCTGGAAACATAATGAAAGACTCTGTCCTAGGCTTCGTCCTAGGATCAGTGCAAACACCAGGGCCACCAATTACAGAAGACTGATTAAAACATCAGTGTTGGAACAGAACTTCTAAAACTAAAGAATGACTATTCTAGGCTCCATCCTATGACCTGTGCAAATACCAAGATCTCTAATTATAGAGGCCTGATTTTATCATCCACAACTTTTTTTTTGTCTTTCTGTGATATTCTTCTTCCTTATCCCCTCTTAAATTGATATTTATAACCCTCTAAATTGACCCCTCCCGAATTTTTGGGTTGGGTTTTTTTTTTGTGGTTTTTCTTGTTTTTTTTTTTTGTTTGTTTGTTTTTTTCTTTCCCTTCAAACAGAACCACATAACTTGAATCTTGTTCTGCCTCATAAATTGGGGGGGGGGGGAGATGAATGGTACCAAGACCAAACAGTTTTATGAACATGAGTAGAAAAAAAAAAAGATCAGTCTTGAACACCAAATCCAAAGTCAACAACAACAGAATCTATAGCCAATCTACAACAAACTAGTCACAGAGGAAACTGCTTATACTAGCAGCCCAGGGAGCACAGGAGGGGATGTGGGATGCTTGCTGGGAACAGCATTGGAGGGAGGACAACACTGGTATTGGGAATGCCCTGGGTTCAATGCCACATGTACCTAAAATATTACTGTGAAAGATTTGTAATTCACTTTGGTCACTATAAAAATTATTAAAAAAAAAAAAAGTCGCCTGCTGCAAGGACCTTCTCAAAAGAGGGATCTGACCTGGGTTCAGTTTTTAGGACTCAGCCAGTAGTGATCTTTTAATATAGAGCCAGGACTAAGCCTTGAGCATCACTGGTATGGTATCACTGGGTATGCGGCTAACTTAAAAAAATTTTTTTTCATGAGCTGGAGAAATGGTACAGCAGGTAGGCAAGTTGTCTTGCATGTGGCCACCTCGGTTAATGGCATATGAGTATACGCCTGGAATTCAAGTCGAGTATATTTGGTATCTGCCATATGAGTAACTCATTCTTCATATGAGTATAGTTCCCCTGGGCCCATCCAGGAGTGATCCCTGAGCACCTCCAGGTCTGGCCAGAAAACAAAGGCAATCCACAATACACTTTGGATAGAAGCACTTTGCATGACGTGTAATATTTTGTTGGTCTTATGTTGGAAATGCAATGATGGGTTTTAATTTCAGTCCAAAATTATGTTGCTGTGTGACCTTGGACAAATGACTTCCTCTCTGAATCATTCAGTGAAATTAAAATAGTCATGCTGTTTGTTTTGCTGCCTGTCTTTTTTTTTTTTTTTTTTTTTTTTGGTCTCAACATATCCTGCCCAGCCATTCTGGGTTTTGATTGTTGGATATTCCTCTGCATAGACATAGGATGGTGGCCTAGAGACAGCATAAAACCTGAATTTAACTGGGGGAAGCGGTCCTCTGCCAGGGCTTCCTCCAAAGTAAGGGTGGCTATTGCTGTGGACAGCTGCCCTGTGTGAAGGACTTCTGCATCTAGATTTCAGCTGGGCACCTATTCAAGCAATGTAGTGTCCAGCATATCTTCTTCTTTTTTTTTTTTAGCTTATCTTCTAATTAGGTTTCCTGGGCTTGGATTGTGAGCCCTTGCCTACATTATCACGCTATGGCTGGTGCTACAATTTATGTTTGTTAAAGCACATCCAGTCATGAACCACTGGTCTTACATGCGGGTATCAATGTGTTTGTGGATGCTGAAACTCTCAAGCTAGACTAAGGCCTCCTACCCACATACAAAAGCATCTTTTGCAAAGATGCTGCTTCATTTGTGTTAGTCACAGTAACAGAGCTAAAGTATAGGCTAGGAGCACTGCAAGGCCAACCTTGGGAGGGTTTTGCTCCTTCCAAGCAGCACTCCACTGGTCCAGAAGGATGGAAGAGTGGGCACTTGCAGGCTTTTCAAATATGTGCTGTTCATTAGTTCTTGGAGCCTACTTTTAATATTTTCAGGGGCCCGAAATGATAGTTCAGTGGGTAGGGCACTTGCCGTGCATGCAACCAACCAACCCAGGTTCAGTCCCCAGCACCCTATATGGTTCCTTGAATCCTGCCAAAAGTGATCCTTGAGCAGAGAGCTAGGGATAAGCCCTGGACAATGCTGGGTTTGCACAACAATAGAAAAAGAAATTTGAGCTCAGTGGTAAATTACTTGATACCACATAACACCTGGTTCCTGATATTCAAAAATAAGAATACAGTAACTCCCTAACCATTCCTCCCTCCCTCTTGATAAAGAAGATCAGGGACTTACATGCTGGAGGCCCCAGAGAACTGAATAGCTTTTAGAGTCCATATCTGGTGAACTGGCGCCATTGAGGAGTTAGGACACCCTTGTACTGGCCTCAAAGTATTGGACAGTTGTCAGGCAAATCTGGGAGCTTTTATTCTGAGTTGCTTTCTATTTCAAACAAACTTCTTGACTCTAGATTGTCTTTAAAATGTTCCACTCCTGTTTAACTAGGCTATGAATAGTTTATTCTGAGATTTTTTTTTCCAGGGATATTTTGGGTAGGGAGAGGTTGAGGGAGGAATTGGGCCACACCCAGTAGTGCTCAGGACTTATTCTTGGCTCTGCATTCAAGGATCACTTCTGACGGGCTTGAGAGAACCATATGTAGCACCAAGGATCAAACCTTGGTCTGCCACATGCAAGGCAAGTGCCTGACCTACTTTACTTACTATCACTTTGACCCCTTGGGTATTCTTGGGACATGATGGATTTACTTACCTATGTAGTCTAGAAACACACATGAATGAGAATTTGGAAAAATCTGTAATGAGGCATTTCAGCATTCAAGTGTTTACTGGCTCCCTGTCAGTTGTTTTTTTTTTTTTTTTCCCCAACCTCTTAAGTGTGAGCCAACTGAACACAGAGTTTCTATTGTAGGCTATTGTCTAGAAAATGAGAGTTCCGTTTGTATTGTACAGACTTCAATAAAGTCTTTGGCTTGCTTTATTTCCTTTGGCAGACTCATTGAGCAGAGCCTACTGAACTGTTTGAAGTGCTGGACCTGATATAGAGGGCATGGGAGAGGTGAGAGATGGCATCCTGGCCTGTTGGCATATGCTCTAAGAGGGCAGAGGTTATCTGAGTCAATGGGTCTGACATGACCATAATGGACACAAGACATGTTTTTGTCCTGTCATGAGCCTGAAACTGTGTCTCTAGTGATAGAAATGTCTCTAAGTTGTCTCCTGAACTTCTTTCATGATTGCAGGAGTCCATGAGCATTTTGTTTCAATGAATACGATTTGAATACCCGGAAATTCATGTGTTTGCTCCCAAGAGGACCTTGGCGAGAAGCCAGTGGGAAGTGAATGATAAGGCCTCAGTGGATAATGTTCACAGAATCAGGTGGCTTTTCAGGTTTCCAGCAATGACCAATTAGAAAATACTGTGGAGAAAAGATGCCAGCGGAAATGGAAATAGATTGTATCCAAGAACAGTCATTGATTGTTAAATATGAATTTATTAATCCTGAGCAAAGGCTCAGAACAGTGGAAACTGTTCCTGGGAGAAAGCCCCTGAGTAGGAGAGGTTGAGACCTTGCGCTGGGCCTGTGGACAGGAAGGTTGGCGCCAAGCCAGGAAGCCTGACTCCAGGGCTCATTTTAATTCTTTTAATCTTGGGGACCATATCCTGTTGTGCTAACCAGCTGTTTCAAGCTTTGTGCTCAAGAGTGACTCCTGACAGTGCTCTGGGGACCATAAGTGGTGCTGGGGATTTGAACGAAGGCACCTGCATACAAAGCAAGTTCCCCATCTGCACTGTGCTTTCCCCTTGTACTTTTTTTTTTTTAATAAACAATTTGCAGTATGATCTCAAGTCAATTTACTGGGAGAAATACCTCTCACAAAACATACTATGTCAGGTTACATAGCAACCTCCCTCCAATTCACTGTTAATTCCAGAACTGCAACTGTAACCTTACCTGAAATCTGAGGTCTTTACAGATTAAAATGAGGACAGACTAAAGCCCATGATTGGTGGCCTCAGACAGAAAGAGATCTGGAAGATCTGGGGAGACAGACACGGGAACAATGCCTTGTTGCCCCAGGGGCAGAGGCAGACTTTGTAGTGACGCAGCCATAAGCCAAGGAAAGCCATAGGTTACCAGGAACCTTGGGTTGTGGATGAGGCTGGAAGATGACCTAGATTGCAGCTTCTCCCCAGAACTAAGTGTGGCGCCATTTGCTGTAGAAGCTGCCTGGCTTTGGTTATTCGCTCCGGCAGCTCTAGGACTAATCCATGTGTACTGCCTAAATCAGGAAAATGCTAAGCCTTGGGGCCTGAGCAATAGTACAACAGGTAGGGTTCTTGATTTGCATGTGGATAGCCTGGGGTTTAACCCCTGATACTCCATGTAAGTGCTGAGATGAGTATGACCCTAAACAAAAACAAATACAAAAAAATGCCATGTCTTCTAGGCATTCATTTAGAAGGTCATGACTCTCTCTTTCTTTTCTCCTCTGTCCAACATACTCTCTTGGAGGAACCACACAGAAGTGCTCAGAGGCTGCCCCGACTCTATATTGGGTGTCAAATTAGTGCTGGGGATTTAACCCCCTGCCTACTGCATGCGTAAACTGAAATCAGCTCACTGGACTGTCTCTCTGGCCCTATCAAATGTTCTCTGAGGTGTCTCAGGTTCTTGTCCCAGTGTAAGTCTTTCCTTGGAGTTGATTTTTTTTTTTTGCTTTTTGGGGGGTTTTTGTTTGTTTTTTGGTCACACCCAGAGGCACTCAGGGGTTACTCCTGGCTCTGTGCTAAGAAATCGCTCCTGGCAGGCTCTGGGGGACAGTATGAGATGCTGAGATTCGAACTACCATCTGTCCTGGGTCAGCTGTGTGCAAGGTAAATGCCCTACCACTGTGCTCTCCCTTCCTCTCCTTGGCATTGAATTTTCTGTCCAGCATGTTTTTTTCAGGAGCCAGGTTACAGTTCCCATGGGTCAGGACAGCCCCTGACAGCATGTGTCCCTCTGAATTTCCCTCATACCTGATCTGGAGTCCGTGAGGCTCTGCCTGGGATGGCTGGTCCTTAAAAGAATGGGCCTCTCTGTCTCAGTGCCAGCCTAGGCCTCACACTTCAGAAAAAGTTCAGAAAAACACTGAAAATCGCTCAGAGGCAGCCTTGAGGCAGACTAAGGCAGCTGCAGAATTTGAACTGGGGTGTGGAATCGGCTGACTGGGGAGGAAAGGACTTCCATGTGCTCAGGAATTCTCTTCCTCCCACCTGCTGATGTTTCTGTCCACCTGCCTCCTCTTAGCATCCCTAAGGAAGTGACATGGCCCCCAGTGGAGACACACATGCAAATATGGAAGCCTTTGGAGGACTTCTAGGAAAGTTGGAACTGTCTTCAAGTTATATTTGATTTCAAGCTTAAATTTATGTTTTATAACTGAATAAATCCTGAACTGTTATATTTCGGGCACTTCCTGATTCTCAGAGACTCCCTGATGTCGTAGGTGAGGCAGATATTTTTCCCATTGTTTTCCAGATGGAGCTAAAATCCACAGAGGTTGAGTGTCTTGGCAAAGTCCATGTAGTCAGCAGTTGCAACTGATGGGACTTCCGATTCCTCTAATATTGCCCCCAAACCACCATGAGGCAAGTTTCTAAGCCAGGCCAACTTCAGTGAGCATCGTCCCTGGAGAGGAGACAGCTGCAGTGTCTTTCTTAGCTCTTTTAGAAAAAGCTTACCAATACCTAGAAGCAGGAGTGGTGTACTGGGACAGCTATTTTTGTTTTTGTTTTTTTTTTTTTTTTTGGTTTTTGGGCCACACCCGGTAACGCTCAGGTGTTACTCCTGGCTATGCGCTCAGAAGTCGCTCCTGGCTTGGGGGACCATATGGGACGCCGGGGGATCGAACCGCGGTCCGTCTCCTAGGCTAGCGCAGGTAAGGCAGGCACCTTACCTCCAGCGCCACCGCCCGGCCCCGACAGCTATTTTTTTTTAATTTTTTAATTTTTATTTATTTATTTATTTATTTTTTAATTTTTTTATTTATTTATTTATTTATTTTTTTTTGGTTTTTGGGTCACACCCGGCAGTGCTCAGGGGTTACTCCTGGCTCCATGCTCAGAAATTGCTCCTGGCAGGCACGGGGGACCATATGGGACGCCAGGATTTGAACCAATGACCTTCTGCATGAAAGGCAAAAACGCCTTACCTCCATGCTATCTCTCTGGCCCCTAAATTTTTTTTTTATTTTTAATTATGAGAACAAAGATGCAAAGAAAGAGGACAAGGTAAAGTTACAGTGGAAGGACAATCACCCATAACATTATTCTCAGAAGAAGTCCCCTTGCTGATATCTTAACTTTGAACTTTCAGCCAAAGAACATTAAGATAAATAAAACAGAATTCATGTACAATTCCTTTGTCCCTCAAGTCCCCAGATTGTAACACATTATAATATTTCTTAACAGCACACAAGGCAATCTAAAGCCATAAAACTTACGTACCTCCTTAAACATTAGAGGCATAGTATTTCTTACATTTCCATGTACATAGGGACAGCTATTTTTATAGTTATAAATATAGATGTGGCACAGATGGTGGGTCTGCCTGTTCATGGGCATTTCTCAGGAATCTCATGTTGGAATCTCAGCATTGTGCAGAGCCTTTCAGTGATGGCCCTTTCCCATGCATGTTGGGTGAGGTACCAGCAACACCACCCCACCCCACCCCACCCCACCCCCGAAGCCACGGCCACTCCTTTGGCCAGAAGCTTTTGTAGGAATGTTCATTTATTTTTCTCATATTTGAGACTTCAATTTGGTTGCTTATGGGCATTTTCTTGCTCAAAGAGGCTGGGGCCTGTGACTTTCACTGCAAATCTTAGTATTATTGTTTTTCCTCATTATTCACTTCTTCACTTAAAACCACCCCTACCCACTCTCCCTGTTACCGCCATGGCTTGGCATGGTCTGGAAGTACTTGTTGCTCTACTTGAGGTGTGAGTGCTCCGTCGTCTCATCAATGCAAGAGCCAGGTCTCAGCAGGTCAAAGGGCAGATACACCAAGATGTGTGGTAGAAAGGGCCATTGAATACCCAGCTCAGGAGAGAAGACACATGTCACTGTTGGATCTCTTGGGACCAAAAACACTGGTTAATCCAAAGGTCCCAGCTGTTGAAGTAACTTGGATTTTGTGAATAAATGTGTTCACAGACTAACTTGTGAATTTTGTTAATGTATCTTCCTATGTAAAGATGAATTTTGTATTAAGTTACATATGCCATCTCCCCCAGCTAGATTCTGCCTGTACATGATACTTTCCAGAGTAAACATGTTCTCTTCTTAAGCTCTCAGATGGAAGAGTTTTTGGCTCTGGATGAATCAAATTGACAGCTTGATGTTCCCAAGGAGGTTTTATGCCAATCAGAGCAACCTGTTAGCAGCAAAGTGCCCTAAGTAAGTGGAACAGCAGAGCACAGATTCTGGATTTCCAGCATTATGCTCAGTATTGAGAGTCCCAGCCCATGCCTCAGGCTGGATGCTCAGAGCCATTGGGTATGTGGAAGGTTCTAGAATGGTTCAGATAAGGGTTGGATTTAGAGGTGAAAGCTTTAGGAGAGCTGACTCACTTAAGGAAATTCACTCCCTGTTGATACAAGAGATCTTAATGATCCCCAACTCCTGGGCTCTTCTTGGAAGGTATTATCCAGCCAAGCCAATTACCACCCACTGAGCATTATTCCCCTCCAAGCCCCAGGAGTCCCAGCCAACTGGCATCTGAAGACAAGGTTGTTCAGGCTTCCCATTGATGATTCTAATAGAAAATGAGTTTATTTTTAAAAAAAAAAAAAAAAAGTGTTGAGCAGAAGCCTCTCACCTCCTTCCCATGATCAATGAGGCAAGTGGGAGTTGCCTTTGGAGTGAAAAGGATGAAAGAACAGCCAGCGGCTGCACCAAGTCCAAATCAGGGGAAGGGTTGATGACAGATACTTTCCATTTGTACTTCAGCAAATTCTTCCTCAGAGAAGCTGAGCCCTGCTGTGTCTGAGGAGCATACTCGGGGCATGGACAGAAGGGACTGCAGTGGGCAGGAACCTTTGAGCCCAGTGAGATGCCAAAGGTTCCTCCAGGGAGTGCCAGTTCACAGGGTGCCCCTCTCCCCATGAAGTTGAGGCTTTTGGAATCTCCAGCCTCAGACCACCTTTCTGCTGAAGTGTCTGCTCACATGAGACAGGTCTGCTTTAGTCCCTCAGCCCCTCTGTTCTGCCCCCTCTCCTCATTCTATGCTCATGTCAGTCAAGGGCTGGACCCCTCCTTCAACCATCCACCTCAGTGTATCTTCTCTTTCCTGCACCCTCACCCTCAACTTGGGAATAAGAGCACTGCAGAGAGCCAACCCAACCCCCTGTGAACGTCAAGTGCCAAGATGGAGAGTGCAGAGGTCAAGGAGGCCTTTGATGGGGCGAAATAGAGGAGTCAAAGTCTATTGGCTTCACGCAGGGGTCTTCAAACTACGGCCTGCGGGCCACATATTGTATTTATTCCCATTTTGTTTCTTCACTTCTAAATAAGATATATACAGTGTGCATAGAAATTTGTTCATAATTTTTGTTTTTACTATAATCTGGCCCTCCAACAGTCTGAAGGACAGTGAACTGGCCCCCTGTTTAAAAAGTTTGAGGATCCCTGCGCGGCTAGGGGAAATGACCCAGTCCTAGGAAACAGGACTAAGGGTAGGACAACCTGCTGGATCTTGGATTTAACATGTGGGTGTTGAGGGTGAGGCAGGGACACTGGATGGGAAGGGAATGAGCCTATGGAGTGTTCAATGAGGCACAAAGGGCACCATGGGAGGACACAGTCCAGCTATCAGGTGGCAGTTCCAGCATTGGTTTTCTCAGGTCACTGGCAGCATTTCCAGCGAGTGTATGATGCCATGGCATACACCAATTTGATTCTTGGGGGGTACATCTAGGAAACTGCACCTTCACACACATGCTTCCAGTCTGTGAAAATTTCTGTCCTTAGAAACAAAAAATGCTGCTTCTCCCAAGCTACCTTAGTTTTCTCAGTGAAGAGAGTGGGAAACAAAGCAGGAAATCCAACCAACAGTTCCGTCAGTGGCCAAAAGAAATTCTGGCTTGAAGTCATCCTTTAGGGAAAGGTTTTAATCCTCTCAGCAAAAATGAAGACACATCCAGGAAGCTCATGTCAGAAGTCACACAAGAATTGGAATCACTCCCCCTGGCCCTGCAGAAACAGCTGTGCTTGAAGAGCTGAGTCCACTCCACTAACTCCTGGCCTCCCTCCATTTAACAGAGATGAGGGGAAACAGAAGACAAAGTTTTAGATTTTGACTCTTCCTGAGAAATGTAGAAATGGCAAAAATTCATTCTCAGTTGGCTTCAGTGAATCACTGAGGGTTTTATGAGCTAAGGTCTTAGAAAAAACAAATTTCCCCCTTTTGCTTTTAAAAAAAAAAGACTAAAATAAAATTTAAAAAAACCTCCTTTTGAGGACAACTCTTAACAACAGAGACACAATCTGGTGCAATCTCTGCCTCAGCCTGAAACTCTTGATCATCCACTTCTACTCTGGAGAAACCTGTGTTCTCTCTCTCTCTCTCTCTCTCTCTCTCTCTCTCTCTCTCTCTCTCTCTCTCTCTCCCTCTCTCCTCTCTCCCTCCTCCTCCTCTCTCTCTCTCTCTCTCTCTCTCTCTTCCCTCACGCCTCTCTAAATAAAACTACTGTAATTCCAAAAATAAAAGACGAGTCTGGAATCCAAGTAAGGAACAAGTAGGAGTCCAAGTCAGGACAGATAGTTTCCATTTCTACTTCAGAGAGGCTGAGCCATGCATGTTGTGTATGAGGAACACACTTGGCATGGACAGAAGTGTGAAACGAAACAAAATGGTAAGAGAAGAGAAAAGAGAAGAGAAGAAAAGAGAAGAAAAAAGAAAAAGGAGAGAAGAAAGGGAAAGAGGGAGAGAGAAAAGGAAGGGAAGGTGAGAAAGAAAAAGAAAGAAAGAAGAGGAAGGAAGGAAGGAAGGAAGAAGAAAGAAAGAAAGAAAGAGAAGAAAGAAAGAAGGAAAGAAAGAAAGAAAGAAAGAAAGAAAGAAAGAGAAGAAAGAAAGAAGGAAAGAAAGAAAGGAAAAGCAAATACAATGAAGAGAGAGACCATAACATCAGAAAAATTATTTGAGTCTGGTATAATAAATAATACAAAGGGTAGGTTGTTTGCCTTGCATGTGGCTGACCTAGGTTCTATCTCTAGCACCACATATGCTCCCTAAGCTCCAGCAAAAGTGACCCCTGAACACAGAGCCAGGAGTAAGATCTGAGCACTACCTGAGTATGGCCCAAAACACAAATCCAAAAAAAAAAACAAAAAAAAAAAAAACAAAAAAAAACAAAAAAACAATTTCCTTCAGGAAAATTGTAATGCACAAAGAGGCACATTTCATCATGACAAAAGGGTCAATTATCAAAAAGACAAAGATGTTAGCACCAGATAACAAAATGTGCAAAATATATAAAACTAGCTAGCCCAGCAGACAATGACGTCTTTAACTGAGTTTTTCTTGAAAAGGAAAATATACGTGCTATTTTGTAAGGGTAACTGATCACCCTAACTTATTGGCTAAGTACACTATCCTAGACAGGAAACGAGTTAACAGTTTTGGCTTTGATCTTGAGGAGCTCATGATCCGTTTGCCATACAGAACACACACAGAGATTAAAAACTATGTCGCATGTTTTCTTTCAACTTCTGCCTCTCCGCTGTTATGTCAAATCCCTAAGCTCTTGTTGGCTAATTTCCGTCTCGAAGTTCTAGTGCTCTGCCATACAGATGTCATGGTTGTTGCTTAGTCATCTTAGCTCTGCTCAATTGGCTACATAACTCCCTCCACCCCCCCCCCCCGCCGCAACTAGAGACTAGATTTAGCTCAGTCTCCCCAAAACTTGGAACCCAGTAAGGGTCATTGTTAATATTACCTAAGACCAGGGAGGTCCTGCCCAGCCCACCAGGTTTCTTTGAACAACCACATGCCCCTTGCCTGCCTTCTGCCCATTCATGAAACAGATGGTGAGCTCTCTATGTACTCACACCAGGACAATATGTTTAAAAAGAGAGGAAAAAAGAAAGAGAAAAAGATTAGTTCTCAGGGTGAGTAACACTCATTACGGCAAATTAAACCAGTAAAGCCCCACTTAAGAAGAGAAAGGAGCCACTCCTTGAGAAAATAATCATTTAAAAAATGTCTACTTTGTAGTACCATTTAATCTTCTAAAATTCAGTCAGATTTCCCAAGGAAGCTGCCTGAAGGTAGTGTTGGGATTAGAGTGGGTTATCCCCATGAGACTCTTTTGATAAATCCAAATTCAGCTTAACAGGAAGGGCTCCTTGGGTTGCCTTTTCATAAGTGATCAAATGTATTTAGGCCACTTCTTTCCAAGAAAGATGAAAGTAGCTAACTCACAACTTTCTGTAGAACAGACCAGACCTGATTCCAGGAAGGGAAAACAGCTGCTTAAAAGATTTGTCTCTGCTCACTTGGCCTGAGAATGAAAGTTTCTTTGCAAAGGTCTCCTCCAGGTTTCTAGGATGCTGTCACCTCTGTGTATGTGAAAAGACCTTGGAATGTGCAATCTTAGACACTGAAATAGTACCTCTGCCTTGCCACCTTCAGCCTGAGAGGTGGTCTTAGGTCTTATAATGTTATGAAATGTGAGACTCGGACCAGAGCAATAGTGCATCAAGTAAGACCTTGATTTCAGAGCCAGGAGTAAGCCCTGAGCATCGCCAGGTGTGATCCCTGAGCTCAGGGGACAGGAGTAAATCCTCTGCATCACTCGGTATGGCCCCAAAGCAAAACCAAAAAAAGTATAAGGAAACATTTTGAGTTTAACTGTCTTTATTGATCACACACCTTACAGTCGGATATATGTTGTACACACATGCAACATGCAAATATGAATGCTCCCTTTTGTTTTTATTTGTTTTAATATAACTAATTTGTAATTATGGTTACAAAATTGTTCATGATTTAGTTTCGATTATAGAATGAACACCACCTTCACCAGTGCCCATTTCCTGCTACCAATGTCCTCAGTTTCCTCCTACCCACCCTCCCCAGTCTGACTCTGAGATGGACATTTTCTTAGCTTGCTCATTCTTCCTCTCTCCCTCTCTCCTTCTCTTCCTCTCCCCCCACCCCCACCCCCATTTCTCATTTTGGACCACACTCTGCAGTGCTCAGGAATTATCGTATTTTCCGTCGTATAAGGCGACTTTTGAAACAAACAAACAAACAAAAAGTCAACCGAAATCGGGGGTCGTCTTATACGCCGCTAAACAAAAATTGTCTGAATATTGCCACAAAATGAATTTTCCAACTCGATCCTGCACCAATTACTGCAAGGCTGCTCAGACCGCCTCTCTAACTCAGCCAATCCAAGCAGGCTTTTTATGCATGCAAATTAGACAGTGTTCTGGACCCGAATCTACACTCTAAATAGCCTGCTCAGATTGGCCAGAGTCAGAGAGGAAGTCTATTATAGTATAACCTTTGAACCTTTGCTTGTTGTGATTGGCTCACTGTGGTACATACAGTTGCAGCACAAGAACATTCTGTCTGATACAGCGAATATAGGCCTAAACCTATGTTTTAACTGCAAAATTAGGGGGTTATCTTATATGCCCAGTCGTCTTATACACTGGCAAATATGGTACTCCTGGCTCCGGCTCAAGAGTCACTTCTGGTGAGGGTCTGGTGACTATGTGGGGTGCTTGGGATTGAATCTGGTCAGCAGCACCCATGCCAAACATCTCTCCTTCTGGGCTCTCTCTGGGCTCTCTGTTAAGCTTAGGCTGCTGCCCACTTGCAGCGTGAGAACTGAAGAACTTCCATGTTAGGTTCTGTTTCTCCCAGTTCTCTGTCCATCAAATGACAAATGAGGAGCAATTGTCTCTGCAGGAGCCATATCAGGCTGGGCCCATGGGGGAGGACACACATGATTTTTTGTCTCTGTGCTGTCCACTATTCCTAGCCACATATGCTCTTGAATAGAAAGAGCTTCATTTGGGCCTTGCCGTTGCTTGGTCAGACTGCTCTGTCTCCCAGTCATTCTATTTTGAAGTCTTGCCCATTTTCCTCACTCTAAGTTTCCCAGCTTTGTCTGCCTGCTTTCATATGGAAATGGAGCCGGATAATTGCACGCTGGTTTCTGCGGCCAGTCCGGGCTGCACCAGCCATGCCGCAGCAAATGACATGGAATATTCCTTTCTTTCCTTTCATTTTTTTCTCTTTAAGAGAAAACTTGAATCAAAAAGACTGCCTGCAGAGATTCCCTGTTTCTCAAATTGCTGCTGTATGGGGTTTGACATGGGCTCAGAGGTGGATTAACTGCTGTCTGCTCTAGGAGACACCACTGTCTGACTTCTGAATATATCCTTCATCTGGAACCAAAAGGCCAATCCCTTGTCCCAAGGCAAAGTGG
This sequence comes from Suncus etruscus, assembly GCF_024139225.1. Taxonomy (NCBI): domain Eukaryota; kingdom Metazoa; phylum Chordata; class Mammalia; order Eulipotyphla; family Soricidae; genus Suncus; species Suncus etruscus. The sequence continues at coordinate 38,761,537 of NC_064854.1, forward strand.
TTGTGAATGTTTGGAGGGTCAGTGTCGAACAGTTGTGAGTTCAAAAATAGATCAAATTCCTTCATTCCTCTGTCTAATATTTCATGGTAAAGGATAGGCAGAGAGGAACACGCATATGGGCTCCTGAGCTCCGCCTGACAAAGACTCACTCAGATAACAGACTCACTGCAGGCCCTAGATTTTCCTTCCTTCCTTCCTTCCTTCCTTCCTTCCTTCCTTCCTTCCTTCCTTCCTTCCTTCCTTCCTTCCTTCCTTCCTTCCTTCCTTCCTTCCTTCCTTCCTTCCTTCCTTCCTTCCTTCCTTCCTTCCTTCCTTCCTTCCTTCCTTCCTTTTCCTTCCTTCCTTCCTTCCTTCTTTCCTCCCTCTCCTATTCTTTTTTTTTAATATATATATTTTATTTAAACAACTTGATTACATACATGATTGTGTTTAGGTTTCAGCAATGTAAAGAACACCACCCATCACCAGTGCAACATTCCCATCTCCAATGTCCCAAATCTCCCTCCTCCCCACCCTACCCCCACCTGTACTCTAGACAGGCTTTCTATTTCCTTCATACATTCTCATTGTTAGGATAGTTCACAATGTAGTTATTTCTCTAACTAAACTCATACCTGTTTGTGATGAGCTTCATGAGGTGGCCTGTAACTTCCAGCCCTCCTCTCTTTTGTGTCTGAAAATTATTGTTGCAAAAATGTCTTTTATTTTTCTTAAAACCCATAAATGAGTGAGACCATTCTGCGTCTCTCTCTCTCTTTCTCTCTCTGACTTATTTCACTCAGAATAATAGATTCCATGTACATCCATTTATAGGAAAATTACATGACTTCATCTCTCCTGACAGCTGCATAATATTTCTTTGTGTATATGTACCACAGTTTCTTTAGCCATTCATCTGTTGAAGGGTATCTTGGCTGTTTCCAGAGTCTTGCTATGGTAAATAGTGCTGCAATGAATATAGGTGTAAGGAAGGGATTTTTGTATTGTATTTTTGTATTGTATTATTGTATTGTATTGTATTTCCTAGGGTATAATCCTAGGAGTGGTATAGTTGGATTGTATGGGAGCTCAATTTCCAGTTTTTGGAGGAATCTCCATATTGCTTTCCATAAAGGTTGAACTAGACGGCATTCCCACCAGCAGTGGATAAGAGTTCCTTTCTCTCCACATCCCCACCAACACTGCTTGTTCTCATTCTTTGTGATGTGTGCCAATCTCTGTAGTACCTCATAGATGTTTTGATTTGCATCTCCCTGATGATTAGTGATGTGGAGCATTTTTTCATGTGTCTTTTGGCCATTTGTATTTCTTCTTTGTCAAAGTGTCTGTCCATTTTTTCTCCCCATTTTTTGATGGGATTAGATATTTTTTTCTTGTAAAGTTCTGTCAGAGCCTTGTATATTTTTGGAGATTAGCCTCTTATCTGATGGGTATTGGGTGAATAGTTTCTCCCACTCGGTGGGTGGCTCTTGTATCCTGGGCACTATTTCCTTTGAGGTGCAGAAGCTTCTCAGTTTAATATATTCCCATCTGTTATTCTCTGCTTTCACTTGCTTGGAGAGTGCAGTTTCCTCCTTAAAGATGCCTTTAGTCTCAATGTCCTGGAGTGTTTTACCTACGTGTTGTTCTATATATCTTATGGTTTCGGGTCTGATATCGAGGTCTTTCATCCATTTGGATTTTACCTTCATACATGATGTTAACTGGGGATCTAAGTTCAGTTTTTTGCAAGTGGCTAGCCGGTTGTGCCAACACCACTTGTTGAAGAGGCTTCCTTTGCTTCATTTAGGATTTCTTGCTCCTTTATCGAAAATTAGATGATTGTATGTCTGGGGAACATTCTCTGAGTATTCAAAGCCTATTCCACTGATCTGAGGGCCTGTCTTTATTCCAATATTATGCTGTTTTGATAACTATCGCTTTGTAGTAAAGTTGAAAGTTGGGAAAAGTAATTCCTCCCATATTCTTGTTCCCAATGATTGCTTTAGCTATTCTAGGGTTTTTATTGTTCCAAATGAATTTCAAAAATGCCTGATTCACTTCTTTGAAGAATGTCATGGGTATCTTTAGAGGGATCGCATTAAATCTGTACAATGCTTTGGGGAGTATTGCCATTTTGATTATGTTAATCCTGCCAATCCATGAGCAGGGTATATGCTTCCATTTCCGCGTGCCCTCTCTTATTTCTTGTAGCAGAGTTCTATAGTTTTCGTTGTATAGGTCCTTCACATTTTTAGTCAAGTTGATTTCCAGATATTTGAGTTTTGTGTGGCACTATTGTGAATGGGGTTGTTTTCCTAATGTCTATTTCTTCCCTATTATTATTGGTGTATCGAAAGGCCATTGATTTTTGTGTGTTAATTTTGTAACCTGCCACATTGCTATATGAGTTTATTATTTCTAGAAGCTTTTTGGTAGAGTCTTTAAGGTTTTCTAAGTAGAGTATCATGTCATCTGCAAACAGCGAGAGCTTGACATCTTCCTTTCCTATCTGGATTTCCTTGATATCTTTTTCTTGCCTAATCGCTATAGTGAGTACTTCCAGTGCTATGTTGAATAGGAATGGTGAGAGAGACAACTTGTCTTGTGCCAGAATTTAGAGGGAAGTCTTTTAGTTTTTCTCCATTGAGGACAATATTTGCCTCTGGCTTGTGGTAGATGGCCTTAACTATATTGAGAAAGGTTCCTTCCATTCCCATCTTGCTGAGAGTTATGATCAAGAATGGGTGTTGGACCTTATCAAATGCTTTCTCTGCATCTATTGATATGATCGTGTAATTTTTATTTTTCTTGTTATTGATGTTGTGTATTATGTTGATAGATTTACGGATGTTAAACCAGCCTTGCATTCCTGGGATGAAACCTACTTGATCGTAGTGGATGATCTTCTTAATGTCCCTCTCCCATTCTTCCCTTATTTCTTGCTTACTTCTTCTTTCCTCCCTCCCTCCTTCCTTCTCTTTCTCTCTCTTTCATTCTTCTATCTTTCTTCTTTTCTTTCTTTCTTCTTTCTTTCTTCCTTTCTTTCTTTCTTTCCTTCTTTCTTCTTCCTTCCTTCCTTCCTTCCTTCCTTCCTTCCTTTCTTTCTTTCTTCTTTCTTTCTTTCTTTCTTTCTTCTTCTTTTCTTTCTTTCTTTCTTTCTTTCTTCTTCTTTTTTCTTTCTTTCTTTCTTTCTTTCTTTCTTTCTTTCTTTCTTTCTTCTTTCTTTCTTTCTTCTTTCTTTCTTTCTTTCTTTCTTTCTTCTTCTTCTTTCTTTCTTTCTTTCTTTTCTTTCTTCTTTCTTTCTTTCTTCCTCCTCCCTTCCTCCTTCCTTCCTTCTCTCTATTCCTTCCTTCCTTCCTTCCTTCCTTCCTTCCTTCCTTCCTTCCTTTTCTTTATTTCTTTCTTTCTTTCTTCCTTCCTTCCTTCCTTTCTTCCTTTCTTTCTTTCTTTCTTTTCTCTTTCTTTCTTTTCTTTCTTTCTTCTTTCTTTCTTTCTTTCTTTCTTTCTTTCTTTCTTTCTTTCTTTCTTATTTCTCCTTCTTTCTTTCTTTCTTCTTTCTTTGTTTCTTTCTTTTTCTCTCTCTGTCTGTTTTTTTCTTTCTTTATTTCTTATTTTTTTCTTCTTTCTTTCTTTCTTTCTTTCTTTCCTTCTCTCATTCCTTCCTTCCTTCCTTCCTTCCTTCCTTCCTTCCTTCCATCCTTTCCTTCCTTCCTTCCTTCCTTCCCCCCTTCCTTCCTTCCTTCCTTCCCTCCTTCCTTCCTTCCTTCCTTCCTTCCTTCCTTCCTTCCTTCCTTCCTTCCTTCCTCTTTTCTTTCTTTCTTTCTTTCTTTCTTTCTTTCTTTCTTTCTTTCTTTCTTTCTTTCTTTCTTTCTTTCCCTTATTCCAACTTTATTACTTTTTAAATTTTTTCTTTTCCTCTTCTTTTCAACTTGGAAATATGAGAATTCATAAGCCTGAATCTGTAGCTAGTGGGTTGGTATGATGTTCCTTTCCCAGTCATGTCTTTTCCTTTATGTATCAGCCACTTTTAGGAATGAGTTTTCTCATATCACACTACAGTGATGATAATCAAAAGAATTTTTGGAGGCTGGAGCTATGATGGTACAATGGATAAAGTGTTTGCCTTACATGCAGTCAACTCAGGTTTGATCCTCAGCACCTCATATGACACTGTGAGCACTGTCAGGAGTAAGCCTTGCATGCAGAACCAGGAGAACCCCTGAGCAGAGCTGGGTGTGACCCCAGCCCCCAATAAGAATTACTGACTGCCTTAAAGTTTGCTTCAATTCCATCCTCCAGCACCTATGAGGTGCTCATGCAAGCAGCTCCCACATACTTTTCCTATTGCACCTCTCAAACTTGACTGTAATGATGTCTGCATTGCATTTTAAGATGATCTTTCTATTCTGACCCCCGCTTTTTGCTAGAAATTTGTTAGGTGTTGGTTTTCTAAAATGTATTCCAGATTTTTGGACAGCTTCTCAGTAGGGGCTTAAGTTAGAAAGAGAGACATAAAAACAAGTACAGGTAAGTTAGTATTTGCTTAAGGCCAGACATTGATAGGGGACCAGGCCTTAAGTCAGGACCTTAAGCTTGAACTCTGATCATTTCCTCCTTTTACTTCTTTGAAACCAAACTGATTGCTGCTTTTGAAGAATACTTTAAAAGCTTTTGTTGTGTCCCTGTTGGTTTACACAATTATAAATGTTTCTATGCTTTCGGGATACCATGTTACCAGATCACACCAACCACCAATGTGCCAACATCCCTCCACCATTATCCACTGGACCTCCTCTAGCTTTTCAACAAATACCCCTCAACTTCACTAACCTCAGTTTTGCAGCCAATGGTTTGTTTTGATAACTACAATTAAAATGATTTTGCTATATAATTAAAACCACACAGCTGGAAGAACAACTGTATTTATGACAAGTTTAGTGATGCCTAATATATGCCTGTGTTGCTTCTCATGTGGTTCACTGGATTCAACTTCTCTCTATATATACATATCAAAAAGTCAAAGGATTAACATTCTTCTCTGCAGATAATTAGATTTTTTTTTTAACATTGTGGACAGTTGAAAAAAATTATTTTACTCTTGATCCATTATGGGTCATCCTTGTGCAGGGGCCGTGCTAATCTTCTCTGTGTCATTCCAATTTTAGTATATGTGCTGCCGAAGCAAGCACTGTTGATGCATTATTGATCAAAAATTCTTTGGCAAGGACAGGGAGATCAAATATTATTAAGCTCTGGAAAGGGGCTGAATGGTTGGGCCACAGAGATAGTATAGCAAGTAAATCACTTGCCTTGCATGTGAACAACCCAATTTGATCCCTAGCACCACACATAATCCTCTGAATTGCCAGGAGTGATCCTGACCATAGACTGAGAACCTGTGGTTGTGTGGCTCCAACTCACCCCCCCCACACACATCCTTCCAAAGAGGCTGAATGATCTTACCCACACCTTTAATTTTATCTGTATGATCAGGAAGGTGGTTTTAAAGTAGGTTTTAAGGTGATTTCTGGTTCCAGATTTCATGAGTCAGCGAGTCTGAAAATGGAATTTGGAGAGTCTGAGATTCTCAATGGAATCCACCCATGTTGCCTTGTGGGAATCTACCACCCAGCCTTAGAAGTAAGATGCTGCTCATTTTTTTTGCTTCTTGTGCCCACTGCTTTCTTTCCACCCATGACATAGCGAAGCCACACTTTGGGGTTATGTTTGCAGATGGCTTTGTGTTGCTTCAGGAGATCTCAAGAGATCTCCTTTGGCCTGAGCTGAGCTGGCATGAGCTGAGCACAATACCTGCTTTCCTTCCCTCTCCCTCAGGAGAGAAGTCAGCCCTCTCTGTATCTTTTGAAGACTTGGTCCAACAACTCCAGAAATGAGTCCCAGTGGGGAGTACTTGGTAGAAAGACAAGGTCTGTTTTGCTCTTCAAAGTTGGGAAGCTGAGTTGAACTGGAGTTCAAAGTGCAATCCAAGAATGAGTGAGTTGGGCCCATAATAACAGGAAATGTTCTCCTGGACACAGTTGTCCAAGGTCTCTTCTTGGCTAAATTATTTATTCTAGCCATTTATAAAAACTGGGGGCCACCCCCAGCAGTGGTCAGGGATGACTTTTGGCTTGGTGCTCAAGGATAGAACTTTAGGCCTGGGCTGGAGAGATAGCATGGAGGTAGGGCATTTGCCTTGCATGCAGAAGGATGGTGGTTCGAATCCCAGCATCCCATATGGTCCTCTGAGCCTGCCAGGAGTGATTTCTGAGCATAGAACTTTAGGCCTGCATGTAAAGCATGTTCTCTAGCCCTTTGACCTATCTCCCTGGTCTCATTGTCCATTTATAGCTGTAGGCCTCATCTAGGGGAATGTGGAGGTGTGGGCATGAGGGGAGGGGTGCACAATGGCTGCTTCATTCTCCATTCCCCATGCCCATGTTCAACTATATCAACACAGCCTGGAAAGTCATTGCTTATGACTGTTTCACCTGAGATGAGGTGAGAAATCTGAAATTTGGTGCAGCTGCTGAACCTTTTGCTTTTTAACCCTCATCTGTCAAATCCTTTAAATCTTGAGAACAAGTAAAACACTCATTTTTCAAATTAGATAATTAAGTTCTTTCCTAAACATACACATGTGCAGCAAAAACAAACCAGATGCTTCATTTTCAAGCTCTCCAGAAGCTGATTTTTCTATTCCCCTAGGATCCATTCACCACTGTGAGCCCGGGAGGAAAGAAATTCATTCCCTGCCAGCTTTCGAGCACTCGGGTGAGAAAGTCGGGCTAATATCCTGTTTTGACTGGCATCTGGTCCTGGTACTGGGCAGGTAGAAGAATGAAAGCAGGTAGAGATTATATTATCCAGGGGCACCTATTCTTTGCACTTTGGGTTGTTTCTTATCTTTGACTCCTCCTCCTCTTTGAGTAACAGAATTCAAGATCTCAGTAAAGCATCTGTTACCCAGTCACTGGTTTCTGGGTTCTGGGCTCTTGGAGTACTCTGTCTTTTGTAATCATTTTCATATAGCCACCCCCCCTATTTTGTCATCATCTTTTTTGATGACTCCTTTTTTGAGGAGAGTCTAGACTCTAGACTAAAGCCTGAGAAATCAATCATGCAACTGGAGGCACTGTATTATGGTTTTTGTTTTGTTTTGGTTTGCTTTGGTTTGGTTTTGGTGGTGGTTAAGAGTTACTCCTGGCAGGCTAAGGAAAACATACAGGATGCTGGGGAGCAAACCCGGGTTAGCCAAGTGCAAGGCATGTGTCCAATCTACTGTATTATCTCTCCAACCCCAGAAATGGAGTTGTTATGACTAAGGAAGAGAGCATTGTGGGGGCCTGCATGCCTTTCCAGTCTCCCATGCATTCTGCCTTTCTGGCTCTTAGTCCCTGAAACTTCTGGGAACACAAACTACTCCTAAACCTGCCATTCTGTGGTCTGAACTACTCTCCCTCACTTTCCCTCAAACAATCTCACTCATGGGTTTCCTATTTGTGAATTCACCTACATGCTACCAGCAGTGGGCAACCACCATATCAATACTTGTGGGCATTTGTGATCAATTCTGGAATGTTTCAGTTACCCAACACATACCTTTGTAGTGGGGATGAAATCTGGGCCTCTTCTTTCATCTTTTTGATTTCCATACTGTAAATTGTTATTTTTTTGTAGTCTACAGAAAAAAATATTTTCCATAGTTTTGTGCTATTTGGAATTTTGTTGATTTGACATACCCTTCCTGGGTTTTGGGAGGTTCTACTCTCAGTTCAACAGGGTTCACTACCCCCCCCACACACACACTTTGCTGAAAATGAATTCATGATCCACTAGTAGTGCCTCCATGTTCCAAAATTCAAAAAAGAAAAGAGAAGCAATTGTTCCTGATCATACCTCTGAAGCTCTGGTGAATTCTCTAAGCCCAGGAGGACTGCAATGTGCCTTACCAAAAAATTATACATGGCAGGCAATCTATGATCAGATGTGAACTACAGTGCTGCTGGCTATGAATTCAGTGTTCATGAATGAGCCAGCCAGAGTGAAGCTGCTGAGAAAGAAGGTATCTTCTAAAATAAAAAAACTAACAAACAAACAAACATAAAACAAGATTATATTTTCACTAGCTGACGAATGTGTTAACTGGAGGCTAATAGGAATCTCAGCCTGTATTTCCCTAAGGAACTTGTACTCACTAATTCAGGATTTGAGGACAACTAACTCTAGAATGTAGCTGCCAAGAGCAAAGAGAATCAACTGGAGTGATTTATGACAATCTCTTTAGGCCCAGTATTATATAAGAACTTCATTGATGTTAACTTTCTTGTTTGTTTTGGAGCCACACCTGACTGTACTCAATGCTTACTTTCTTCACTCAGGAAATAGTCCTGGTGGTACTTGAAGACCATATGGTTTGCCAGAGACTGAACCTGTGAAATAGAAGTGCCCTACTAACTACTACCTCTCCAGCCCCCATCATAGTTAACCTTAATTCTCAATGACTCTAGAGAAAATGACAATATTTTTCCTTTTATAGATAGTAAAACTGAGCCTAAATCATGTAACAGAGGGGAGGAAAGCTAATGCTGATTTACTTTTCACTGGTTTTATTCCTTTTTCTATGCTCATTTGATTGGCATCTCGGCCATGTCACTGGCTCCTAAGGGGTTTCTTTATCATTGGATCAGGCATAGAATCCCTAAACATCTCTTCACCCCACTGATGCCTAAATAGAGACATATTCATTGATTGGAGTGGGGGGCAATCTATGGCCAATGTTCTAGGCTTCCTCCTCATATTCCTCTTGCTCTCCTGTCCTTCCTCATTTGCTTCTGGCAGTCATTAAGCTTAGAATAGCTAAATTAAGCCTCCCCCCCCCCAAATAAATGAAGACAGACTAGACTTAGAGGAGGAGAAGAAAAATTGTTAAGGATGGGAAAGAAGACAGTAACCTTGGCTATTTCAAGGAGACTCAAGAAATCCAGTAGAGCTGATCCCAAAAGGCAGCGGTCACCACCATTCTTTTTTATTTTTTGGGGCCACACCCATTTTACACTCAGGGGTTACTCCTGGCTATGTGCTCAGAAATCGCCCCTGGCTTGGGGGGACCATATGGGATGCCGGGGGATCGTACCACAGTCCTTCCTTGGCTAGCGCTTGCAAGGCAGACACCTTACCTCTAGCGCCACCTCACCGGCCCCAGGTTAGATTAAAACTTAAGGTAATATTACAAACTATTAAGAAGGAAATGATTTTATTTTTTCTTATACTTGAACCCTATGTTAATTTCAATATATGTACCTGACCATTTTAGTTCTAAATTTCATGACTTGTGTCATGAAATTTGACTTATTTGACTCAAAGACAGCAAAACTGCTCTTCTTTTCAAGGGAGCCAAAATATTTTCTTTGGACTGAAATGTGACATATGAATTCAGATAAAAGCAGCTTTGTTCACTCCTACTTCTGGGACTCTTTCTAAGGATATTACTAAAGTCAAGAATAGACCAGAAATGAAAAAAAAAAAGGGCAAGAATGGCTTTTATGGAAAATTGATATCATTTCTTTTAAAGCTCATAATTTAACTTAATATCTCAGACTTGTGGGGTGGGTTCTTCCTCATAAGATGTAAAGGTGACAAACACTGTAGGGTTCGATGCAAATGTGATTGATATCAGCAGGTCCAGACAGTGACATTTCATCACAATTTAATGGACATTTACTAAGTTGATTCGGGAATAGCCCCAGGCTAGATGGAACCAGGTAGGGATTAAAATTTCACTGAAGCCCAGTGGTGCCAAACCATTATATGTGAAGTGCCCTCTACACCATCATGATTTCTGTGCCCACAATCCTTGAGTGGCATGGCACAATTGCCAAGCAAGGCTCTCTGGAGAGATTTGGGGATTTCCCAGGGGCCAAGTGGCTGTCATAGGCTTTGTTCCCAGGTCCCTGTTTCTGAGTCAAGTGCCCCTCTTGATCACTTCATAGAGGCTGCTGGAAGTTGGTGTCATCTGAGTCTGAAGCATTGACCCATGCCAGCACTTGTAGGATTGGAGTGCACAATAAGGACACGATTCTTGGTGGTTAAAGTCGTGTGACACTGAGAAGATAAAGCATGAACATTTCAGTGCTCCTTTAACAATGAAGTGGTTCTGATAATATTTTCAAAGAAATAAATTTCTTGCTATGCATGTGGCTGACCTGGGTTTGATCCTCAGCATCCCAGATGATCCCTGAAGCTTCCCAGGAGTAATTTCTGACATAGAGCCAGGAGTAAGCCTTGAGAACTGCCAGGTATGGACCCCAAATAAATAAACAACAACAACAACAAAATAAAATAAAAGTTCCTTTAAGGTGTTGGAGAAATAGTATAGCAGGGCATTTCTCTTGCTCATAGCTAACCTGGGTACAAACTCCAGAATTTCATATGATCCCCCAAGCATTGCCATTCTTGAGTGCAGAGACCAGAATAACCCCTGAACATCACAGGGTGTGATCCAAAAACAAACAAAAAAGTTATTTTAAGTTATAGCTGCCATAACTATATATACATATATATATATACACACGTCTATATATACAGTTATCAGAACTGTTTGAGGGGTGCAATGTATTAGTTCCTTATTTGCAGATATTTTGCAAGGCTCACACAGAAAGAGGACTGGGTCCCCAAGTCAATTTTTGGAATTTATTATTTCAGCTATGTCCCAGGATGTTCTAAGCTCCCCATGACTACCACAGCCCCAGATTGCTTTCTTTCATTGCTAGACATTTGTATCTCTTTATTCCCTTCGCCCTGGAAATGCTTTGTAAGTAGAGGCATTGCTTTGGCCGCTTCTCTCTCAGCTTCAATGTGGTTGCTGCTGTAATGCCCTGCAGCATCTGGCCTTCTTGGGGGTCAGACACTTGAGCACCGCCTGGAATGCTACAGGGAGGTAAGAATAGCCACAATGCAAGAGGACTGCTGTGGCCAATGCGATGCGCCTGCAGTTGTCAGGATGGGTTTTACATAAGAAGCAAATAGCTCTGGGCTTGCTCAACTGGGAGACAGAAACACTGACCTCCTCCAGCTCAGCTCTCACCCTCAAGTCTTCTGTACCGAAGAAACAGTGATTCTTGCAAAGCCTTCCCAACTTCTTAAGAGAACTCAGGCTCGCCACTACTTCAACAACTTCGAGCCAGGCTGCTTAGGAAGCATGGAGCAACTGGATTCATTGGGCTTCCTCATCATCACATTAAACTGCAATGTAACCATCATGGGTGAGTGGAATAAACACTTCGGAAGTTCTTGAGTTGGTTGTGTTTTTGCTTCTCTCCTCCCTCTGGTCCTCCACTACTCCCTTGCCTTTTTCTCCCCACCACCACACACATTCTAGAAAGTTCTGTGTGTAGTTAGAGGAGAGGAAATCGTGCATGTCAGCTTTTGGCAATCGATCCATAATTCCACCACCACTTCCAAAAGTCAGCTTGGGTCTAAGTGTTGTTTCTTACCCAGTTGGGTGTTGAGCTGCAAGACTGGAAGAAATGGGGAAATAGTTCTTTGCCTGCTTACAGCAGAAGTTGAAGATAAATGAAATGTCAGAGCTATACTGTCTTCTTTAGGTTTATCTTTGAGCTTAACTGGTAAATATTAGTAGTTTTTCTTGATACTTCAAAATTTTCATTTAATTCTTTCTTTTTTTGGGTGGGGGTAAATAATGATTTCCCAGTTTGAGGCAAACAAGTCAAAATTTCAGATAGTGTCCTAGAAAAGGATTAAAATATGTTCCCAAAGTGGTCCACAAAGGCAATACTATGGATAAGGTGCTTGCCTGCTTTGCACTTTGCAGACCCAAGTTCAATCCCTAGTTGTGTATGGTTCCCTGATCCGTTCCAGGAGGGAACCCTGAGCTCAAAGCCAGGAGAAAGCCCTGAGCCAGATGTGACCCAAAAACCTAAGAAAAAAATGCCTCTGAAGTGGTCAATACTTTTCTTACTCATGATTTTGCAGAACTTAAGCAAAATCTATGGCATTATTACTAAGTCAGTGACTTAGTACTAATCTACAATACTAATCTAAGTTTAACTATCTTCATTACAATAGTTTTTTTTATTTTCTGATATCAGGTGATGTCTTCTATATCTCTTTACAAAAATTTTCAGGTTATTTTGATGAATCTAAAACATATTCCAAAATAGTTGACTTATGACATCAAAATTATTTTAATTTTTTGGCATATTTTTACTTATTCATAAGTTAAAGAAATGCAGCCTCCATTAGTTCATAATAAATGGAAAAGAGGAAACAAAATTTGACCGATTAAAAGCATCTGAAAGAAGTTTGATTTGAAGGACCATAAAGCAACATAAAGTTGCTCTGGACTGGAGATGTTCAAAGGACTAGACTATGTTTTACATCCTGGGACTTCAGGTTCAATTCCTATTCAGCCCCCAGTCACCCTGGGATAATCCAAAGTACCACCACAGAGAGCCTCCAAGCAAAACAAATTAAAAAATAAAAATAAGCTCTGCAAATAAAGATTTTATGAACCATTGTTATAAAGCCTGAAATAAATGGCTTGTATTTGCTGTACACAATTTTGGAAATATGCCAATATACTTCAAAAGTTATTTTTGATTTTGTGCCACACCCACCAGAGCTTAGTGCTCATTCCTGGCTCTGTGCTCTTGGGAGGCTCAAGGAATCATATAGGTTGCTGGGCACGTAACCTTGGTTGGCTGTGTAAAAGGCAAGCACCCTACTCACTCACCCTACTCACCCTACTCACTATTGCTCCAGAACTTAAAAAATTTTCTTGGTGTATACATAAAACCTATTATTAATAATAGTATTATGAATCATGGCGACTAAAATTTAAAATTATTTAAAAAGGTGATATTTGAACCTCTAACTTTTTCCCCTTGATTTTCAGGGGTAATATATATGAAAAAATATATATGTTTTTTGATTTTCAAAGTCACACTTTTAAAACTTTGGCTATGCTATATTTCAATGGTATTTCAATCAAAGAGGATAAATTAAATTAGAATGTAAACATTAATGAAAAAGGGATAGGGAGATAGTTCAAATGACTGGAGTACATGCCTTGCTTACATGAGACTCTCAGTTCAGTTCTTAGCTTCATATCCCCAAGTATCACCAGGTATAGCCCAAGTAAACCCCAAATACCACCTAGTCTGAAATGTACCATACCCTGTGTAGTGAGGATCTTTGGTAGTAGCAACCTGGTCTCACAGACATCGCTGGAAGCCCTCCCCAAACACTAACATACAAAAGCTTTTCTCTGAACAGAAAGACCTTATTGTTATAAATTGACCAAGCCCTGCTTTCTAGGGAAAATTACTAAAAGTCTAAATGAGTGAAGTCAGATGAAACTTATTTTGGGGAAGGGGGATGCCTTACAATGCTCAGGGTTTACTCCTGGCTCTTCCCTCAAGGATCAACCCTGATGGTTCTTGGGGGAAATATAGATGGCTCAGAGGGTGGAACCCATGTCAGTCACAAGCAAGGCATGCAATTTGCCTTGTAAGTAAGCTTATTCCTTCTAGTATTGTTCCAGCCCCAGCTGAAATATGTTTAATACTTAAAACTTTGCTCATCACAGGCCAGGGAGATGACTCAAAGGACTAGATTGCATGTTTTGCATACCAAAGCTCTGGACTTGATCCCTGGCATCACATGGGGCCCTGGGAGTCACATCATAGCACTGTTAGGAACAGCCCAGCTGGGTTCTCTAAACACACATGCACACGATAAATAAACAAGATCTGCTCATTATTATTATTTTTTGCTTGTTAGGTGATGCTCAGGGAACCATAAGGAAAGCAGGGTTTGAACCCAGGTTGGCTGGTGCAAAGAAGCTGCATTGTCTTTCTAGGCTGATTTGCTCATCTGAAATCAATTTACTGAGAAGTAGTCAGCCACTTGCAAGTGTTCCATAAATATTTGTCACCTGACCTAATGCTCATTTATTGTTGCTGTCACTGTCCAGGCTCTTGACTCGGAGCCCAGGATTTTCTGTTGGGAGGGCGGTGTGGGGGGACCAGCTCTCACGCTTTTCCTGTGCTTCTTTCTCAGGGAAGATCTGGCTAATTTTCATGATCCTGCTGAGAATGGTGGTGATCACCCTGGCAGGATCCCCTGTCTATCACGACGAGCAGGACAGGTTTGTATGCAATACTCTGCAGCCGGGATGTGCCAACGTCTGCTATGACATCTTCTCCCCCGTATCCCACTTACGCTTCTGGCTGCTGCAGAGCGTGTCTACCCTGCTCCCTTCCACCGTGTTCATCGCTTACGTGTTGCACCAAGGGGCTGTGCTGGTGGCCTGTGGACCTCGTGGGATAGCGACTGGTACCAGGGACCAGGGCCCCTCTCACTTGACTTCAGGGGACTGGTGCTGCCCCCTGACCCGAGTGGAGCATGGACTCCAGACAGTCCCAGACTTCACCTGGGGTTACATTGCTCATCTCTTGCTGCGGATCCTACTGGAAGTCACCTTCGGTGCCTTGCACTACCTCTTCTTTGGATTCTTGGTGCCAGAGAGATTCTCATGCAAGCACTCCCCTTGCACTGGCGTGGTGGACTGCTATGTGTCCCGGCCCACGGAGAAGTCCATCTTGATGCTGTTTATGTGGACAGTCAGTGCGCTCTCGCTGCTGCTCAGCCTCCTTGATCTCATCTGCAGCCTGCAACGCAGGTTGAGCCGGAGGTCCGCACTCAGGGCCCCCCCAACTAGGAAGGCCATCATCCAGGACTGCTGGGAGGGCCCCACCGAGGTGCCCGCTCACCCCAGCAGCTCCTGGAGAGAGGCCCAGGGCGCTGAAAGCCCCAGTGGTAAATCTGCTGCTTCGGGACGGATGGAGCTGCCGGATGAGTTGGAGAGTGAGGCGATGTCTTTGGGCAGCAACAAGCTGGCAGGGCCTGGCAAAGATGGCCAGTGCAGGCCCCAGGGAGAAGCTGCCCAAGATGGGCTGCAGGCCTCAGCCCCGCGCAGCAGGTTGGTGGCCCAGTACTCTCCAAGCACTCAGCGGCCACTCCCGGAGAGGTCAGGCAGCTCCCTGAGTGCTCCTCACTTGAGAACTAGGAAGTCTGAGTGGGTTTAAGGGCACTCAGTAACCAGTTCAGTGCAGCACCCATCTCTCCAGATTCAGGCTCACTGCTACCCTTGCAGTATCGTCCCAGTCCTCTGTGCACCTTGGAACAGAAAGCAGCACTGGGGACTTGCAGAGTTGGGATGGCACTGGCAACTCCATATAGATTTGGTTTAGACCAAATTCATTTCATCTGAGTAAAGCCTTGGGAAGTTAAGGGGTTCAATTCAAAAGTGACTGTGGGTTGCCAGTGAGATAACTCACTCCCTCTGACCCAACCTCCTCGGGGGTTCAAATGTAGCAGGAAAATGAGAATGGGCCCTAGGCCAGACCCAGATGATTCCAGAGTTTCTCTGGTTCAACTACCTCCTTCTGGACCGCTCAGCCTCCTCTGAGTCATGTCAGTCATATTTCCTTGCTTGAATCTATGTTTTATATTTTTCTGGTGGTTCATTATAAGGTTGGTTGTTGGGTTTTCTGCTCAAAGACGGGTTTCAGTCTTTCCTTAGAGGCATTCATTTTCTCCCAACTCTTTTAATAAAATGAATATTGCATTGCATGTGGTCCTATGTTTCTTACCATCGGAAGGAATAACAGATGCAAAAGAAAATGCTGGTAAACATGCTCTGAGACGATCATGTGGTCCATGAGGTGTGTGGATGGTCAACCCACTGACACCTGGAAGGGGTCTGCAGTTTGGAATAAAGAATATAAGATGCTGGTTGGGGAAGTGGAGAGTAGAAAAAGAAAAGGCAACAAGGAAGCATAATGGGCAGTTGAAAGGGAGACAGAGACAGAGGAGAAGCAGCTTAGAAGAAGCTGCTTGGAATATGCTGAGCATAGAAGCCATGTGAGAAAATGCACATGGCAGATAGGGCCTTGGAATAAAGCTGGCTGACTCCAATAAAACTTTAACTGACTGCTTCTGAATCCATTTCTCCTCCATTACCCTGCAATCTTCAGACCCATTGGCCAAGGGGTTACAGGTGGCATGCCAAGAAAGGCCTCATTTCAATTCTAGGACTCTAGATTTTTATATTTTATATTAAAACAGCACCCCCTCCAAAAATAACGCCAAGTGCCAGAGAGATAGTACAGAGGTTAAGACATTTGCATGACATGTGTCTGAGCCCTTTTTACTCCCCATCACGGAATATGGTCCCTTAAATAAAGCCAGAAGTAATTCTTGAGTACAGAGCCAAGAGAAAACCCTAAACACCAGTGAGTGTTCCAAAGGCAGAAGGAAGAAATCCTGTGAAAACTGCCAGCAAGAATGATCCCCATTCTCAGCAAGAACAGGCCCACCTTTGGTCCCTCAAGACAACCAACCTAGACACATCTCGTGGACCACATGATCGTCTCAGAGCATGTTTACCAGCATTTCCAGGGCACTGGGGGAGGGGTAACCTCACTTGTCATGCAAATGCCTTAACCCCTGTACCATCTCTTTGACACTTGGTGTTTTTTAGGGGGGGGGAAATCTTAGCATTCAAAGTTAAAAAAATTATATATGTGACCATTATTTTCCTTTTAAAGATTTCACTTCTCTTCTTCATTGGCACAAAGAATGAAGGAGAGATGGTTGTGGGGTCTGTGCCTCTCCCACAGAGAGTTATTATTTCCCCAAGAGCTAAGGTAGAGGCTAAGGCAAGGGAAGGTAAGTGTAGCTGCTATAACAAGTTAGCCTCAATCTTAGTCACTTACCACTGAAATTTCATAAAGTACACAGGAATTGATGAACAGCTTTTCTCAGGTATTTCTTTGTGCTGTGGCTCCATCACTTTCCACCTGTGTGCCAGGGTTATGGGTAACAGAGTCAGGCCTAGAGAGCAGGACTAGCACGTTTGGTCAGGACAGGCCTGGATAAAGGGCTCATATATCTGTTCCTGGTTCTCAAAAACTTTATCCTAACATTCAGTAGGTTGCAAAAGGTACCGTAAACCTAGCTAGAAAAAAAGGAGGAAAAAATGTGGAAATAGCAAACTGCTGTTTCCTTCAGATAGTCACCATTTTCTGGACTTTCTCTCATAACAACCACTTGCTTAATCCTCATCTCATTGACCAGCAAATGGGTCTCTTCATTGGCACAGAGGCCTCTATTTTCCAAGTCAGAAAGGGTCTTAAGTAAGTTCTCATGTGTTAAACCCTTAGGTCTTTGTGCAGTCTGAAAGGCAGAACATGTTATTTTCTACTCCAACTTTCCAGGAACTCTAAGTCAGGAGTCTAGTTAGGTTAGAGTTCCGGTGAGTTCCCAGATACCCTCTGGTAGATCTCCAAGTTTTCTCCAACATGCATTGTTGCCAGCAGCCTGCTGGTACAAACACGAAAGTGAGATTAAGAGGATCATTGAGCATAATTATGCATATGTTTAGTCAAATACAGTATTATTTATGGAATTAATAAATGTGACTTTTGTGAGATGTTGTGATCTACTCTGAGTGAAAGAGTCTATTTTGAATCTTTCAAGTGTAAATTGGGTTTTAGGCAATAAATGAGATGGAAGGTACTGCTTTGCAGCTGGTTAGGGGGTGTTTAGAATTCTCAGACACATGCTCACGGGGGGGGGGGCTCCTCCCTTCTGCTCTGCTCAAGTCCCTTCAGCATTTCTAAATGCTCAACAGCAGAAGTGACTGCAAATCCTGCCAGCTCAATTTTGATTGTGCTGAGGGATCAATGTTTCCTAAAAATGAACCAGATGTTTCCCCCACTACATTTGAAATATATGTCTCTCTCTCTCTCTCTCTCTCATATATATATACATATATATGTGTATATATGTGTAGAGAGAGGAAAAAAGAGAGAGAAAACTTTTTCTCACTCCTGTCAATCAGAGCAAATCTTATTTAAGGGGAACTTTCTACTCTGTCTTGTCCTGAAGGAGACTGGCAAATGGCAGAAAATAGAGCTGACAAAAGTAACTAAATTTTTTCATCAGCTGAACACAGATGAAATGAGTTTTACAGAAAATTCTGGAAATGAGTTTCATGGAGGATTGCGGAAATGAACCATGAAATGCAAAGCCAGATATTAGTGAAAAGAGCTTTCTTAAATTTCTCTCCTTCCACAGGTGGGGGTAGAGGTGTGGAAAAGATTTTGTGACTGTGAAGAGCTGCCTATGTATTGACCAGTCACCCACTCCTCTGACCACCTTAGAGCCAGACTCCCCACTTTACGCCTATGGCTTTAAATGCTTCTCTCCCCTCAACTCTGCTGAACTAATTTTTCACACTCTCCATGTTGCGTCAATAAGCTGAGAAATAAGATTTCAAATTTATGAAGCTCTCCCCATTGCCAGTCTTTACTGGCATTGACTCTTCTCTTAGTATATAATTTCTTCTGCTTCTTCCTATAAAGCTTTTATAAATATGAAATCAATGTATTACATTGTTCAAAAGACTTCCTGTTCCTATGACCTTCTCTTTCTCAATGTGCAGCAAATATATTGCCTTACACCATGGGCCTATTGTGAAGTTTCAAAGACATTGGAAGTGGACACACTGGGCACCAGGAGAGTCATTAGCTGTGACATCTGTAGAATTTGGGAGATGACTCCAAGCCCAGATTCTCCAGAAATTTGCATGATGTTCATAGACTTAGACAAAAAATGTACCCCCAGAAAACCCTCAGGTATTTTTTAGGCCATATTTGGGACATAATCAATCCTTTTTAGAAGCATCAAAATGCTCATTGATTCTTGATGGCAAATCTTGACAAGTTTCACTCACTGTTTTTGCTCACAGTTTTACTTCTCTCTCCAGGAAAAGAGCAGTTACGAAGTCTCAGCAGCTAATCTGGGACTGAATCTTGTTCCTTCAGATAACAGAAGAGTGAGAATTTAAGGATACAGGAGAAATTGTGGGCAACCTGGCCTCATGGGAAGGAGATCATTTACGAGAAAATGATTCAATGTCTTAGAGCTGAGATACTGTCTTACTTCTAATTTTCTTTTGACCTGCAGCTTTTCCTACAATCCTTACCCTCAGCTTTTCTTGTGATTAGGCTGCTCAGATCTGAGATGTGAATTTGTACTAAACAATGACAGACAATGGCAGAATTGGGTAGACATTGCAAACCCCATGGAGAGACAGCCCTGTGGGTACGCTGTCAAGATGAGAAGATTTCCTTTCCCTTCGTTTGGGATTCTTCCTTCCAGCTCTTTACTAAACAGCCATAAGCATTCCCTTCTGGCTGCAAGTTGTCAAATGAAGTATCTGCAAAGGTGTAGAAGGTTTTTTTTTCCCATCCCCCTACCATCTTGGTTTAGGAAGTAGCATGTTATTTTACATTTAAGACTTCCCCCACTTTTTTTGTGCTCTAGGAAGTTAAAGTGCTTTTGATCTCAGAAATAGCATTTGAGAGGCAATTAAATGTCTGTAAATTGGTCCTGCTCACCTGGGATATTTGATCTGAAAAAAGCCTGAGGCATGATTAAAGTTTACACTAAGTGTATCTAGTGCCAATTGCCTCAGAATAAAAACTGAATACTGCTATAGAAGTGGTTTGTGGATTGGCCACAAGAAGGAAATAAAGTCTTATGCTAAAGTAAGTTTGTCAGATTTTGTACTGAGCCCAAAGGGGGCTCTTCAGAGAGAAGGTAATGGCTGACTTATTCTCCAAGGACAGGGAACTATTTCTGTACTCTTAGTAGTAAAAAGCTCACAGAATGTTGGCTTTTCTATGTGTATTTAT
Organism: Suncus etruscus; assembly: GCF_024139225.1. Taxonomy (NCBI): domain Eukaryota; kingdom Metazoa; phylum Chordata; class Mammalia; order Eulipotyphla; family Soricidae; genus Suncus; species Suncus etruscus. The sequence goes on from NC_064854.1 coordinate 38,781,306, forward strand.
ATTTCCTTATCATATGTCTATCTGTCTATCTGTCTGTCTGTCTCTCTATCTCTCTATTTCTATCTATCTATCTATCTATCTATCTATCTATCTATCTATCTATCTATCTATGTATCTATCTATCTATCTATCATCTATCTATCTATCTATCTATCTATCTATCTATCTATCTATCTATCTATCTATCTATCTATCTATCTATCTACATATCTGTCTGTGTGTCTATCTTCCATTCATCTGTCTATCACCCTTCCACTACAAGTATTATTCTTTTGAGGTTAGAGTGATAGTACAACAAATATGGTGTTTACTTTATAGACAGCCAACCAGGTTCAATTCCTGGCATCCCAGATGATCTCCTGAACCCTGCCAGGAGTAAGCCCTGAGCACTATTCAGTGTGGCCTCAAACCCCTAACCACCAAAAGAAAACAAAATTTATTGTAAGAGTGTGGATTAAAGGTTTTTCCCTTCTACTAGTAATAAATATGCAAATATTGAAGATTACTATATATTTATTGAACATCTTTTATATCTGTGTCAGGCATGGGCTTGTTTTAAAATGAAAGATTATTCTTGCTTGGCTTGTTGTTTGTTTTTATGTTGGGGGCATACCTGATGGTAATCAGGGTTTATTCCTGGCTTTGGGGTACAAATCTGGAATCACTTCTGTCTTGTTCAGAGACCATATGGGATGCCAGGGTCAGGCTGGCATCAGCTTGACAACCTGAACCTGGTTCAGCTGCATATAAGGATTATGCCCTAATTTCTGTACTACCTTTCCAAACCTATCCTTGCTTTTTGTGATTCTCTTTTGATACAGTAAATTGTAATTATTTCAATAGAGATAGTTTTCCTTTGTTATAAGTGAGCTACTAGAGAGCCAAACAGCAAGACCCCACTACCTTCCTTATTCAGCGATGCACTGGAAGAAAAGGTCCCTTTTCCTGATACTCTTTTACCTCCTGGGGCCTCTGTTTCCTCTGGGTTCCCTTTCTTCTTGCTGCTTTGTCTTGTCCCCCAACCAAAGCATTTCCCACCACGAGGCCTCCCAAAATCAATCCCTAATACAACCTCAACATTCTAGCATCGTTTTTCTTCCAGGAATCATGGTGACTCAGAGAGGGTCTTCTCACTTTACATGGAAGAGCCACAAAACTAAGATTATTCATCTAACTGAGAAGCTGGAGGCCAAGCCTTCTTAATCTCAGCAGATGTGGTTCCTTCTGTGCCTTTGGGTTCCTTTCAATGTGCCTTCCTAAAAGTCATCAGAGTGAAGGAGTTCTTGTTTATAGAGCTCCTGATGGTGTCCACTTTTCAGGGTCTAACAGAATAACTATTTAATAGTGTTGCTTGAGGCTATTGGAAAGACTCTACAGTAGGTCTATAGAAGAATGGAGGACTTAATTGATTACAGATTAAATTGGGTAGCATTTCATAAAGTTAAATTGTATAACAGAAATACAAGCTCATAGATGTTTTAAAATAATGCCTCTATAAAGCACTATTATATAATAGATCGACTTTTTGCAATGCATCATATTATATTATATCATGACCTGCATTCTTAGTTTCTCAGGTTTTAAATTTATGATTGCACTTGTAGTCCTTGCATGGCCCTCTCCCCCAGCCTCACTGTGTGTAGGTTGTTGTTGAACAAGATGCTTCTAGTGTTTGCTATTAGAAAATGAATGTCCTTGGTACCTGGCCCTCTTCTCTTAGGAAAAGATTTTTCCCAATTATTTTATTTAAAGGCCATGTATTACATAGTTGCTCATAAAACATTTGTTCCAAGACTAATCCCATTACCAGTGTAAAATTCTCTTCACCATTGGCCCTGTATTCCTACTTTACCAAGTCTATTTTCTTGGCATGCACAAAGGAATATATTTTATATTGCTTATTTAAAGTAAGTGGTAATGAAATTTATTTTTAAGGTACATCAATGAGAAAATTTGTGACAATTTATCTTGCAATGAGGTATTAAGTCATTATCAGAGGTTTGCTAAGTGATTTGCTGCAATTTGATTTCCGTTATTTGTTTTGTTTCTGAACTTTAGGTGGCTTTGAATCCATGTTGCTATCTTAACTGGTGTGTTCCTACTGGGATGACAGTATTGGAAAAAAATGCTACATGGTTCAGTAATTCTAAGCTTTCTAGCTGATATCATGGCTTTTGTGGGGCATAGTTTTGGTGCCAGGGATTCTGGAAGTATGAGAAGAGAGTGCCTATATTCATCCTTAAAAGGTCCTGATAATGTCAGCCCAAATACTGGCATACCTGGAGTTTTAATTTGTTTGGCATCTCTGCAGAGAACAGAAGTTAATTGGTGAAGCTGGGTTATTGAAAAAGTTGTGATTGGGGGTTTTGCATGCAGGTAACATGGATGGGGACTTGGACCTCCCTCTCCTTCTGAAATTTGCATTTTTCAGCTGTCTGGCTAATGTACCCTTGATTTTTCATGGCTGCGTTTTCCTCTCTTTAGAGAATAGAGTGAGTGAGTCTATGGAGCTGACAGATGTGGCAACTACATTTGAAAGGTATGGTTTTTCTTCTAGAAAAAGTTTTATATAATTTAAAAGACATATATAGTCTCAATTTATTATTAAATGAATTTCTACTCACTAGTTTCTGATATTTAATTTATATGAAGAATATGATTTCTGATGCTCTCATAGTTCATGGGTCATAGTGAAAAGGCTAGCCTTGAACAGAAGAGATAGTATATTGGGTAGAAAGTTTGCTCTGCTTGCCACCAATTCAAGTTGATCCCCAGCAACCCATTTGTCTCCCTGACCTCTGTCTGCCAGGAGTGGTCCTTGAGCACAGAGCCAGGAATAAGCCCTGCCAAGTTTGGTGCAAAAATCAATCAACAAATAAATAAAAAGAAAGTAAAGAAAATGTCAGCCAGAAACCTTGTACATTAAAATCACAAGCATTAATATTACTGTACATGTGCGACCCAAACCCTAAATAATTAAATTTGAAAAAATGAGTTTGCCAAGGTGTAGGGTGAAGTTGAATAGGTGGGGACTTGGGTGGAGGGATGCTGACAGTGGTAAGTGTAAAGATAAAACATTGCCTGAGATACTAAGACTGAAGTTGGAATGCTGACTGAAAGTCTATTATGAACAATATTACAAATGATTATGCCTAAATAAAAAGAGGAAACAAATATTTGCAGGTCAAAAATGAAAAAAAAAAAACAAACAAAAATCCCAACATTCTTACTCTGCCAATGCAGATTTTCTTGAATAGTTTATTCAGAACTTGGGTGACTTCCCTCCAGGTAGATGTATGTGTCTAATTCCTCCCCTCTAAGCCTGTGAGTAAAGTGTCCCACGGGCACAAATCTGAGTCACAGGAAAGCCCATTAATTAAATTTTCATCATTAATCAGTTAGTAAAATATCCCTTCTTACATATCAGAGAAATTAAGTTTCATAAGATTTACAAGTTGGACCAGCCTTACAGAAACTTGATGTAATTATTTTCATCATAATTTTTCTCCAGGCTGGAGGAGATTGCCTTTTGGGAATAAAGGTCAATCCCCATCATGCTCAAAGTGCATATCTGTTTAGTTTCTAGCCTGTGGTTCCCATTTGCCCTGATTAAGAGCTGGTCATAGAATGTTCCTTCGCTCCTTTGTCTGATCACCTTTATTTCAACATGGGTTCTCCACAGTCACCTGCATCCTGTAACTAAAGATCTAGAGAAGAATTTTATGGAGACAGATTTTCAGTAGGTGGAATCTTCACCACTTTGTTACAGGTTGGATTGGGAAGTGGAGCTGAGGAAAATATCTAAGCTTGGTGTACTTGATCACATCCATCCAATGAGGCTTCCCTGGTGGAGAGACGGTAATGGGTGGTTTCTGGTTTAGAAGTTCTGCGGTTGAGTCCTTTGGGGAGCACTTGGGGGACCTGGACTTACAGGCCAGAGCCCAGAGAGGTGTGGGGAAGAGGAAAACAACTTTTAGAATGAAATAATGGAACTCAAATAAAATCATTGGCATTTCTTCCTATACACTACCCTCCACTTCAGGCAATGGTGTACCCCCTGAGTGGAACTGAAGGACAAGAAAGCAAACAGTATCAGCAAAACTAATGGATCCTTGCAAGGATGCCAAAGGAGCAAATCCCTTACTTGCCTACTGGCAATGCAGCCTAGTTTTTCTACTTGAATAGTGAGTGCCTCAGTCTCTAGGATAGAAAAACTGCAGAATCCCACAAATGCCTAAATATCCATGCTTGAGTTTACATGCTTCTTTATTTTCTTTTCCTTCCTTCCTTCCTTCCTTCCTTCCTTCCTTCCTTCCTTCCTTCCTTCCTTCCTTCCTTCCTTCCTTCCTTCCTTCCTTCCTTCCTTCCTTCCTTCCTTCCTTCCTTCCTTCCTTCCTTCCTTCCTTCCTTCCTTCCTTCCATTCTTCCTTCCTTCCTTCCTTCCTTCCATTCTTCCTTCCTTCCTTCCTTCCTTCCTTCCTTCCTTCCTTCCTTCCTTCCTTCCTTCCTTCCATTCTTCCTTCCTTCCTTCCTTCCTTCCTTCCTTCCTTCCTTCCTTCCTTCCTTCCTTCCTTCCTTCCTTCCTTCCTTCCTTCCTTCTTTCTTTCTCTTTCTTTCTTTCTTTCTTTCTTCTTCTTTCTTTCTTTTTCTTTCTTTCTTTTCTTCTTTCTTTCTTTCTTTCTCTTTCTTTCTTTCTTTCTTTCTTTCTTTTTTCTTCTTTTCTTTCTTTCTTTCTTTCTTTCTTCTTCTTTCTTCTTTCTTCTTTCTTTCTTTCTTTCTTTCTTTCTTCTTTCTTTCTTTCTTTCTTTCTTTTTCTTTCTTTCTTTCTTTCTTTCTTTCTTTCTTTCTTTCTTTCTTTCTTTCTTTCTTTCTTTCGTTTTCAATATGGTTACTGAAGGGGTATCATGTATGTCACTTTACCACCTTTCAGAACCAAGTTCTTGTCCAAAGTGATCACTTTTAACTATCATTGTCCTAATGGTCCCTTCTCTACCCTAACTGCACTGCTATACTATTTGTTTGAAGCTTTCTACCATGGACTGGTCCTCTTGGCCTTATGGCAATTTTCTCTGGATATTAATATTATGATACTATATTGTTTTTATATCCCACAAATAAGTGCAATCATTCTATGTCTATTCCTCTCCCTCTGACTCATTTCACTCAGCATAATACTTTCCATATACAACCTTGATTAAGTAAACTTTTTTTTTTGTTTTTGGGCCACACCCAGTAATGCTCAGGGGTTACTCCTGGCTATCTACTCAGAAATAGCTCCTGGCAGGCACGGGGGAACACGTGGGACACTGGGATTTGAACCAACCACCTTAGGTCCTGGATTGGCTGCTTGTAAGGCAAATGCCATTGTGCTATCTCTCCGGCCTGATTAAGTAAATTTCATGACTTCATTTTTTTCTAATAGTCGCATAGTATTCCATTGTGTTGATATACCACAGTTTCTTTATCCATTTATCTTTCCAGATTCTAACTATTGTGAATTGTGCTATGATGAACATAGGAGTGCAGGGGACTTTCCTGCATTGCATTTCTGGCAAAAGAGTGAACTTGGGCCTCTCTTTGATGCTGTTCACAAGTCAAATGAAAATGGATTAAATGACTGACACCATAATGTATATAGAGGAAAATGTAGGCAGACCACTTCATCACATTGAAGCTAACTGTACCTTTAAGATTGAAACACCAAGAAAGTGGAAGCAAAGATAAGCAAATTGGACAACATTAAACTAAGAAGCTTCTGTACCTCAAAGAAAATGATGAATAGGATACAAGCACTATCCACGGAATGGGAGAAACTATTCACCCAATAACCATATGATAAAGAGTTAATATCTAAGATATATAAAGCACTGGTAGAGTTTGACAAGAAAATTCATCTAACTACATTAAAAAATGGGAATAAGAAATTAACAGACATTTTCATAAAGAAGAAATACAGATAGCCAAAAGGTACATGAATAAATGCTCCACATCACTTAGGGAAATGCAAATCAAAACAACAGCCAGATATCTCATAGCAAAGAGACTGCACATATTACAGAGAAAAAGTGCTGGTGTAGTTTTAGGAAAAAGGGACTGTCATTCACTGTTGGTGAGAATTCCAATAAGTCCAACATTTTTGAAAAACAATATGGATATTTCTCAAAAACTAGAAATTGAACTTCCATATGACCCAGTAATATCATTCTTAGGAATACAGTCAAAGCACAAATCACTAGGTCTTTTTTTAATTTTATAAATATTTGGGTCACACCTGGCAACGCTCAGGGATTACACCTGGCTCTGCACTCAGAAATTGCTCCTGGCAGGCATGGGAGACAATATGGCATGTCGGGATTCAAACACCCTATCACTGTGCTATTGCTCCAGCCCTTACTTGGTCTTTTTATAAGATACTCATCACACACAGAGTTAGGGTATACACTTCTACGAATATACCCTGGGAACACAAACACAATAAAAATAAGCTCTCTGTACTCCTTTGTTCATCGCAGCACTATTTGCAATAGTCAGAATCTGGAAACAATTCAAGTGCCAGAGAACAGATGAGTGGCTAAAGAAACTGTGGTGCATCTACATACTGGTATAGTGCAGTGCACAGCTGTTAGAAAAAATGAAGTTGGCAGAAGCCGAATTCCCTGCTTGGGACATCAGGCGGGGAAAAGACACGAATCTAAGCCCGCCCAGAGGGGCCCAACTGTGAGTGCGAACTGTAAATGTCTGTCTACTGTCCTCTTGTGTGAAACTCTTGGGAGTGGGGCAAAAGAGGCTCCATCAGAGCATGGCTGCTCCGCTTCGCTACGCGGCTGTGCGCTCCTTCTAAGAAAAGAACACCATCGCAACAATAAGAAAAAATCACACTAAGAACTGTGCTATATCAGAGAAGCAAGCATTTCTCTCTGGACTGTCTTCTCTGTTGCATGCTCGGGCCTAAGATTTGATCCAGTGTGAGGCTTTATCCACAGAGGACTCCCCTCCCTTAGAGGAAAGTCAGCCCATCCAGAAAGGGCGGAGCCAGAGGAGTGTGCACCCTACATCATATACACAATGAATACCACCACTACACGTAGAAAAACCCACAATACAAGTGTGACAATGGGGAAACAACGCAGGCCAGCATCAGACATAGAGAATGAAGATGACAATTCTGAGGACCAGATAATGACTGACAAAATAATCAACCTCTCAGATAAGGACTTTAGACTAGCAATATGGAACATGTTCAAAGAACTCAAACAAACCATGGACAGAGTTGAACAGAACACTAATAAGAACCAAGAAAATACGAAGACAGAAATCACAAAACTCCAAACTGAAATAACATGTCAACTAACAGGCCTGAAAAAGTCAGTAAACGAAGTGAATGACAAAATGGATAAGCTCTGGGACAGGGTATCAGAAGCTGAGAATAGACTTGGTGCTGTGGAAGATGAGATACATAACAATTCCATACAGCAGGAGAGATTGGACAAAAAACTTAAAGCAAATGAGCAGACAATGGAAAAATTAGTCAAAGAATGGGAACAGATGAAAATAGAAGTCTATGATAAGATCAACAGAAACAACTTAAGAATCATTGGAGTCCCAGAGACCCAGGAAGAAAATTCCCAGGAAGAATCAATGGTCAAGAACATCATTAAAGAGAAACTTCCAGAGCTAAAGAATATAGGTGATCAAATCCTGCATGCTCGAAGAGTACCAACCAAAAGAGACCCCAGAAAAACCACCCCAAGACACATCCTAGTCACAATGACAAATCCCACAGATAGAGACAGAATTCTGAAAACAGCAAGATCAAAAGGGGAAATTACATTCAAGCAAGCATCCTTGAGATTTACAGCAGACCCGCCACCAGAAACACTCAATGCCAGAAAGCAGTGGTGGGATATTGTGACAAGACTGAATGAAATGAATGCTTCACCCAGAATACTATACCCAGCAAAACTCACTTTCCGGTTTGACGGAAGAATACATGGTTTCACAGACAAAAAGCAACTCAGAAACTTTACAGACACAAAACCAATCTTAAGAGAAAAACTGAAAGACCTAATTTAAGACAAGACTAACCAAAAGACACCAAATTTCGTTATAAAGATGGCATTAAATCCCAGGACAATTCTTTCTCTCAACGTCAATGGACTAAATGCACCAGTCAAGAGACACAGAGTGGCTAAATGGATCAAAAAACTCAATCCAACCTTCTGCTGCCTACAAGAAACACACCTGAATAGTCAGAACAAACAGACTCAAAATAAAAGGCTGGAGAAAAATCATCCAAGCAAACAACACCCATAAAAAAGCTGGAGTGGCCATACTAATATCAGCAAACTTTATACTCAGGAAGGTTGTAAGGGACAAAGATGGACATTTTATATTAATCAAGGGGTATGTAGAGCAGGAAGAATTCACTCTCCTAAACATATATGCACCAAATGAGGGGCCAGCAAAATATTTAATACAACTGTTGACAAATCTGAAAAATAATATCAACAACAACACAATAATTGTGGGGGACCTTAACACGGCTTTGTCAACACTGGATAGGTCAACCAGACTGAAACCCAACAAGAATATACTAGACCTGAGGAGAGAAATGGAAGAAAGAGGCCTAGTGGATATATATAGGACACTCCACCCCCAGAAACCTGGATACACATTCTTCTCCAATGTACATGGGACATTCTCCAGGATAGACTACATGCTGGCACATAAAACATATCTCCATAATATCAAGAGGATAGAAATTTTGCAGACTACCTTTGCTGACCACAAGGCTCTGAAATTATTTGTGAATTCCAAAGGGACTCAGAAGAAAAACATTAACACCTGGAAGTTAAACAGCCTCATACTCAATAATCAGTGGGTCCGAGATGAAATCAAGGAGGAAATCAAAAGGTTCCTGGAAACAAATGACAATAAAGACACAAACTACCAGAACCTATGGGACACAGCAAAAGCAGTACAGAGAGGAAAATTTATAGCTTTGCAAGCACACATCAGGAAGGAAGAAGGAGCTTACCTGAGTAGCTTAATGACACAGCTAATAGAACTAGAAAGTGCTCAACAAAAGGACCCAAAAATAGGAAGACAGAAGGAAATAACAAAGCTGAGAGCAGAAATCAATGAAGTGGAAACCCAAAAAACAATCCGAAAGATCAACGAAAGCAGAAGTTGGTTCTTTGAAAAAATAAACAAGATTGATAGACCACTGGCAAACCTAACAAAGAAAGAGAGAGAGAGAAACTTGATAACTCGTATTAGGAATGAAAAAGGAGAGATCACTACTGATATGACAGAGATTCAAAGGGTAATCAGAAACTATTTTGAGAAACTCTACTCCACTAAAAATGAGAACCTGGAAGAAATGGATAAATTCTTGGACTCTTATAATCTTCCACGGTTGAAGGAAGAGGATGTAGCGTATCTAAACACCCCCATCACCATTGATGAAATCAAAACGGTAATCAAAGGTCTGCCGAAAAACAAAAGCTCAGGCCCAGATGGATTCACTAATGAATTCTTTCAAACTTTCCAAGAGGAACTACTACCAATACTGGCAAGACTCTTTCATGAAATTGAACAAACGGAAACACTTCCAAATAGCTTTTATGAAGCCAACATCACCTTGATACCTAAACCAGACAGAGATGCTACAAAAAAAGAAAATTACAGACCAATATCGCTGATGAATGCCAATGCAAAGATCTTCAACAAAATCCTGGCAAATAGGATTCAATGCCTCATTAAGAAGATCATCCACTACGATCAAGTAGGTTTCATCCCAGGAATGCAAGGATGGTTCAACGTCCGTAAATCCATCAACATCATACACAACATCAATAACAAGAAAAATAAAAACCACATGATCATATCAATAGATGCAGAGAAAGCATTTGATAAGGTCCAACACCCATTCTTGATCAAAACTCTCAGCAAGATGGGAATGGAAGGAACCTTTCTCAATCTAGTTGAAGCCATCTACCACAAGCCAATGGCAAATATTATCCTCAACGGAGAAAAACAAAAAGCCTTCCCTCTAAATTCTGGTACAAGACAAGGCTGTCCTCTCTCACCACTCCTATTCAACATAGCGCTGGAAGTACTTGCTATAGCGATTAGGCAAGAAAAAGATATCAAGGGAATTCAGATAGGAAAGGAAGAAGTCAAGCTCTCACTGTTTGCAGATGACATGATACTCTACTTAGAAAACCCTAAAGACTCCACCAAAAAGCTTCTAGAAACAATAGACTCATATAGCAAGGTGGCAGGCTACAAAATCAACGCACAAAAATCAATGGCCTTTCTATACACCAATAGTAATAAGGAAGAAATGGACATTAAGAAAACAATCCCATTCACAATAGTGCCACACAAACTCAAATATCTCGGAATCAACTTGACTAAAAATGTGAAGGACCTATACAAAGAAAACTATAAAACTCTGCTCCAAGAAATAAGAGAGGACACGCGGAAATGGAAACGCATACCCTGCTCGTGGATTGGCAGGATTAACATAATCAAAATGGCAATACTCCCCAAGGCATTATACAGATTTAATGCTATCCCTCTAAAGATACCCATGACATTCTTCAAAGAAGTGGATCAGGCACTTTTGAAATTCATTTGGAACAATAAACACCCTCGAATAGCTAAAGCAATCATTGGGAAAAAGAATATGGGAGGAATTACTTTCCCCAACTTTAAACTGTACTACAAAGCAATAGTTATCAAAACAGCATGGTATTGGAATAAGGACAGGCCCTCAGATCAGTGGAATAGACTTGAATACTCAGAAAATGTTCCCCAGACATACAATCAACTAATTTTTGATAAAGGAGCAGGAAACCCTAAATGGAGCAAGGAAAGCCTCTTCAACAAGTGGTGTTGGCACAATTGGATAGCCACTTGCAAAAAATTGAACGTAGACCCCCAGCTATCATCATGTACGAAGGTAAAATCCAAATGGATTAAAGACCTCGATATCAGCCCCAAAACCATAAGATATATAAAACAGCACATAGGCAAGACACTCCAGGACATTACAGGCATCTTCAAGGAGGAGACTGCACTCTCCAAGCAAGTGAAAGCAGAGATTAACAGATGGGAATATATTAAGCTGAGAAGCTTCTGCACCTCAAAGGAAATAGTGCCCGGGATACAAGAGCCACCCACTGAATGGGAGAAACTATTCACCCAATACCCATCAGATAAGGGGCTAATCTCCAAAATATACAAGGCACTGACAGAACTTTACAAGAAAAAAACATCTAATCCCATCAAAAAATGGGGAGAAGAAATGAACAGACACTTTGACAAAGAAGAAATACAAATGGCCAAAAGACACATGAAAAAGTGCTCCACATCACTAATCATCAGGGAGATGCAAATCAAAACAATGATGAGATACCACCTCACACCACAGAGAATGGCACACATCACAAAGAATGAGAATAAACAGTGTTGGCGGGGATGTGGAGAGAAAGGAACTCTTATCCACTGCTGGTGGGAATGCCGTCTAGTTCAACCTTTATGGAAAGCGATATGGAGATTCCTCCAAAAACTTGAAATCGAGCTCCCATATGATCCAGCTATACCACTCCTAGGAATATACCCTAGGAACACAAAAATACAGTACAAAAACCCCTTCCTTACACCTATATTCATTGCAGCACTATTTACCATAGAAAGACTCTGGAAACAACCAAGATGCCCTTCAACAGATGAATGGCTAAAGAAACTGTGGTACATATACACAATGGAATATTATGCAGCTGTCAGGAGAGATGAAGTCATGAAATTTTCCTATACATGGATGTATACGGAATCTATTATGCTGAGTGAAATAAGTCAGAGAGAGAGAGAAAAATGCAGAATGGTCTCACTCATCTATGGGTTTTAAGAAAAATGAAAGACATTCTTGCAATAATAATTTCCAGACACAAAAGTGAAAAGAGCTGGATGTTCCAGCTCACCATAGGAAGCTCACCACAAAGCGTGATGAGTTTAGTTAGAGAAATAACTACTTTTTGAACTTTCCTTATAATGAGAATGTATGAGGGAAATGGAGAGCCTGTTTAGAGTACAGGCGGGGGTCGGGTGGGTAGGAGGGAGACTTGGACATTGGTGATGGGAATGTTGCACTGGTGATGGGTGGTGTTCTTTACATGACTGAAACCCAAAAACAACCATGTATGTAATCAAGATGTTTAAATAAAAAAAATGTTTAAAAAAAAGAAAGAAAAAGAAAAAATGAAGTTATGAAATTTGCTTATACATGGTTGGATATAGAGAGTATTATGCTGAGTGAAATGAGTCAGAGAGGGGGGATAGACATAGAATAATCTCTCTCATTTGTGGGATATCAGAATAAAAAAGATAGCATGGAAATAATATCCAGAGACATTAGCTATGAGGAAACTAGTCCATGGTAGGAAGTTTGCCAGAAATAGTGGTGCAGTGCAGTTGGGTAGAGATGGGACCACTAGGACAATGATAGTTGAAACTGAGTACAGGGGCCGGGCGGTGGCGCTGGAGGTAAGGTGCCTGCCTTGCCTGCGCTAGCCTTGGACGGACCGCAATTCGATCCCCCGGCGTCCCATATGGTCCCCCAAGCCAGGAGCAACTTCTGAGCACATAGCCAGGAGTAACCCCTGAGCGTTACCGGGTGTGGCCCAAAAACCAAAAAAAAAAAAAAAAAAAAAAAAGAAACTGAGTACTCTGGACAATAACTGAGTGTTGAATGGGAATAAAGTGACATACCTGGTACTCCTTCATTAATAATAGTGTGAACCACAGTGTATAAAAGGAAAAGAAGGGAGAGAGAGAGAAAGAGAATTGAAATGACTGCTTCAAAGGCAGACAGTGAGGAGGGGGAGGGAAACTGGGGACGTTGGTGGTGGTAAATGTTTATGGGTGCAGTGTGGTATACATTGTAAGACTGAAACTTAATCATGAACAACTTTATGATATTTAAATAAAAGGCAAAAAGGGTATCTTCAACCTTGTTTTTATTCATAACTTAAAATTTAAAAGTAATATACAACTCTACACATTGTGAATTTTATATAATGTTGATAAAACAAGTCTTTAATACAGGTGTCAGATATATCTCTGAACACTGGATTTTTTTTCTCTTTAATTGAATTAGACCCAACTGTGGCTTAGTTTTAAAATTACTCATCAAGGAGTCATTTCTTGAATGAAATACTAAAATTTGAATATTGTTTAAAGTGCACATGCCTTGAAAAGAACTGTTCTATAAGTTCATGACACTTTGGTGAGCCTAAGAGAGCACAGAGATGGTTGTGATTTAAGGAAGAGGATGAAGATATGATGAAGAAATGACCCAGAAGCTTGGGAAAGGTGAATAAAAGTGCTGAGAACAAAAAAGAAAACAGGAAGGAACCAGAATGATAGTACAGAGGACAGGGTGTTGGATTCAAAAGTATTCCACCCCAATTTGCTTCCCTATATCTCATATGGTCCCCTAAGCCATCCAGGAGTAAGCTCTGAGCACAGCTGGTCTAGGCCCCCCCCCAGCCCCAGAAAAAAAGAGAAAGGAAGAATAACTTGATATGACTTTTAAGTAGCAGCACTGCCACCCCCCAAATGCTTGAGGAGCTCACCTGAGCTTAAGGGCCCTGAGTTTGGAATCAGAACTGGTTGGGTAAACAACACCTGTGATGGGGTGTGAAGGGGAACCTTAGGGTTTTGAGTGCTTTGGGAACTGGTAGAATGGTGACTTACCTTTGTGTGTATATAGATTAAAGAGGCTTAAAGGATCTAACTGATGTTAGTAACACCAGATCTTTTATCCTCATTTCTATCAGATTTTTAACAAGCGCTCCTTTGGGTCAGTCCAAGGTAAAGAAATGTATGTCATCTTCTTAGAGGTAGGATGAAAGGACATTGGAAAACTGCCCAGATGTATTTCCCCAGTGGATCTTGCCAATAAAATTTGGGTTTATTCCAACATTTCTGAATCAAGTGTTCATTTGTCAGTGTTAGGTGCTGAATACAGAAAGCATGTAATAATAATAATAATAATAATAATAATACTAACAACAACAACAACAATAATAATAATTATTTTTGCTTGGATTTTTTGGGCCACACCTGATGACGCTCTGGGGTTACTCCTGGCTATGCACTCAGAAACGCTCCTAGCTTGGGGGACTATATGGGATGCTGGGAATTGAACCCAGGTGCATTCTGGGTCAGCCACATGCAAGGCAAATGCCTTCCCACTGTGCTATCACTCGGGCCCCCAGAAAACACATTTTAATACTCTTTATACCTCACAACATTTTTATGCAGACAAAGTTTATATTTTGCTTACATTCTTTTTTCTTAACTCTTCGATGGATTTGGATAGTCAAAATACTCATAATTATAAAGAAAAGGATGATAGAACTTGGCATCTGAAAAGAAAGTTGTAAATCATGACAAAGAAGGCTGAAGGGACTGCAAAGACAAATCACACCTAATTCTTATGTTGGTCCTCACCCAAATCCAGCAGGATGTCTTAAGACCGTATCTCATCCAAGGTGAGCTACATGGGGGATTTAGAGGCAAAACAAAGAACTTGCAGAATCACATACAATCAGACTGCAAAAATGAAATCCAAATGGTTTCAATAACATCCTGATTTGCTAAGAGAATAACACTGCTAATATGCCAAATGGCATTAACACCTTTTGTTGTGACTTGACATTTCTCACACGAGGTTAATGAATACATAAGTTAATGAACTGCTTATAGTAAAATGAAATCAGTAGCTTTAGGGAGCTAGCAAGTTATCAGCTTACTTCAGATCCATCCTTACTTTATTGAACTTGGAAACATCTGTGTTAGTCTTGCTCTAATCCTTCTTGAATTGGCACAACATGATTGCATTGGGAAGTCATGGAATTCACCCCATTCTTCATTTAATAAGACAAACGTTAAATTTAAAAGCTTCTGTGTGATTTGGAAGAACCCAATCTTTGGTTTTAGACTGTTAAATCCTTTGAGAATTTTGAAGTGCAAATATACAACTCATAATACAGTGTTAGGTTTTGTTAATCTTAAGAATATGTGAGTCATTTTAAATCTAGAATATTTTTGACTTAGTCATTTCCTTCAGATGAATCCCAACTTTCCAGAATAAAAATGATAAACTGTCAAGTTCTTCTTTATATAGTTATAAGTTAAAAGTATTGTAAACTGCAGAATCTTAATTAATTTAAGGAAAAAAAATAGTTACAAGTTTAAAATATGGAAGCAATATTTAGAGCTATTACTGCTAAATTTGTGACTGTAGACTTTTTTTGCAATTCTTATTTAAAATGGGTTTCATGGGGCCGGCGAGGTGACGCTAGAGGTAAGGTGTCTGCCTTGCAACCGCTAGCCAAGGAAGGACTGTGGTTCGATTCCCCGGCATCCCATATAGTTCCCCCAAGCCAGGGGCAATTTCTGAGCGCTTAGCCAGGAATAACCCCTGATCATCAAATGGGTGTGGCCCTAAAACAAAAAAACAAACAAAAAACACTAAAATGGGTTTCATATGACATTTTGTTTTATATTCCTTCTTTACTTTTATTGATATTTAATTCATTTTATGTTCATTTTTTTATGGAGTCAATTAGTTTCATACTAGAAGAAAGTGTCTACAACTAAAAATCATGTACCTAACACCCTCCCATATCTTGATGGCTAATGATGACACTCGACAGGCTTCCTAATTCTGTTGCATATGAGGTACTCAATAAATACTTATTGAATAAACAGATTTTTAGAATAGTATATATTTATATAACATATTATATATATATAAAATATCTCTGAGCAGGTGAAGCATTGATACCATGATACATAATTTGGAAATTTGGAAGTCACAAATTAATTGATAAGGATACTATCTTGAATTTCCGTTTTTATTAATGGGAATTTAAAAGTATTTCAACTTTTGGTCTTGATTATGTTATTGCTTTTCAGAAGAATTGTGTGAAGACAGACCAATAAATATTATCCCTATTTCTCAGAAAAAAATTTTGAGTCTTGAAAAGTTAGCAGGCAAATGAGAACAAGGGTAAAAACCAGTCTAGATTCTTACAGAGCCAAAATAAAATATCAGTTGAGTTATACACCTTTGGAGGCTATTAGACTCTGTATGTTTAATGTTTCCAACTTCTAGAGATTCCCACATTCCTCCTCTTCTTACTCTTTCTCTTCTACTTCTTTTCCTTTCTCCTCTTCTTTATTTTCTTCTTCCTCCTCTTTCCCTTCTCATTTTCTTGTCTTATTTTTCTTCTCTTCTTTTCCTACATCCTCTTCCTTCTCCTCTTCTTCCTCCTTTTCTTCTTCCTTTTCTTCCTCATCCTCCTTTTTCTTCTTTCTCTTCTTCCTCTTCTTCTTACTCCTCTCTCCTCACACTTCTCCAACTCTTCTTAATATTCTTTTCCTGGTTTCTGGGACTCCAATGATTCCTATGTGTCGTCTGTTAAGTTTATCAAAGACTTCTGTTCTCATCTGCTCACATTTTTTGAGTAGTTTACTCATTGTCTGATCATTTGCTTTAAGGTTATTTTTCAATGTCTTCTGCTGCATGCAGTTGTTCTGCATTTCATCCTCTGGCTCAATGACCCCTTCCTCAGCTGCTGTCACTCTGCTGGAGAGGTTTTTTATTGAGGTTTTCATTCCATCTACCGAGTTTTTCAAACCTGTTATTTCAGTTTGAAGTTCTATCATTATGTCCTGTTCAGCTCAATTTATTCTTGCTTTGAGTTCTTTGAGCATCCTTTATATTAATACTTTAAACTCCTTATCTAAGAGGCTTTTCAGGTCATCTTCATTCTTTTTTTTTTTTTTTTTTTTTTTGGGCCACACCCGGTGACGCTCAGGGGTTACTCCTGGCTATGTGCTCAGAAGTCGCTCCTGGCTTGGGGGACCATATGGGATGCCGGGGGATCGAACCGTGGTCCTTCCAAGGCTAGCGCAGGTAAGGCAGGCACCTTACCTCCAGCGCCACCGCCCGGCCCCTCATCTTCATTCTTGATGCGTGGTGTTGTCCTGAATTGTTTTCCCTTTGCAATTCTCGTATAGTGGTTTCTATCTACTATGTGTTATGCTGGGGTTCCTGGGTTAGAAGATGCCTTTGGCGCGGTGGCTCCACTTTATTGGGTGGGGCCCTTACTGGGTTTGGACCCTGGAGATTATGTTTGATGGCGTCTTCTTGGCTGTCTTGGGCAGAAAAGTAGACAGGCAACAAGGCAGCAGACCTTTATCATGGCTCTCCTGTTCCCAAACACATGGCAGGGATCAGCACCTACCTTATTGGGTGGGACCCTTACCGGGTTTGGGCCCTGGAGATTGTGTTCGATGGCATCTTCTTGGCTGTCTTGTGCAGAAAAGGAGGAATTCCTTTTTAAAATAAAGACACAGTTACAGGATCATTTTCATAGCAAAGTATCTAGTGCAATTCTACATTCTGCCTGTATGATAAGTAAAATAATCCCCTTAACCCTTCAATGTGTCTCTGTCCTAATGCCTAAAGTTTGGGAATCTGTTTACTGACCTGGCAAAAGGAATCTGGAGATGGGATTGTCTTCTATTCTGGACTATGTCATTGAGCCAACTGTAATAATGACTCCTGCCCTCTTTTTATATGTGATAGGAGGTGGGCCACAGAAGATGTTATTGCAGAGCAGAGGTAGAAATGATGCAATTGCTGATTGGGGCCACAACCAAGGAAAGTGGGAATCTTTAGAAGTCAGAAGCATTAAGCACACACAGTCTCTTTTTATAGCCTTCAAAGGTGTATAACTCAACTGATATTTTATTTTGGCTCTGTAATACCCTTCTTGCACACTGCATAACAAAGAAATCTGTGCTGTTTTAAGACACGAAGTTTGTAGTTGTTTGTCAGTGTAATAATAAGAAACAAATACACCCAATATGAGATTAAAAAAATTAATGCATACGTTGCTATTTGAGTTTAAGGAAGACATAGCAAAAGAATATGGGGGAATTTAATGCCAGTTTATTGCTACTTTTGAGAAAACCTGAGACATAAAATAAGCAAAGCCCAAGTCAGGTGGGATAAACTTTTTTTTTTTTTTGGTTTTTGGATCACACCAGTGGCGCTCAGGTCTTATTCCTGGCTCTTCGCTCAGAAATCGCTCCTGGCAGGCATGGGGGACCATATGGGATGCCAGGATTCAGACCACTGTTCACCTTGAATCAGCTGCATGCAAGGCAAATGCCTCTGATCTATCTCTCCAGCCTCTGGGGTAAACTTTTCTAATCCTACCATCTCAAGGTAAGTAGGATTCTATCTATTGGAACATATTTCATCCTACTGGTATTTCCCAAAGTAACTACTGAGGGTGACATTTATACATCATCTGTTTTTTTCTGCCTTAGAGTTCTCAAAGAAACTGGTGTTATGTAATCAGATATTAATTTGTTACTGCAATGAAGAGTCTCTCACTTGAGGATAATCACTTTAACAATCTCACAGAATTGAGATTATGAGTCTGTGAATTATTTTAATGCCAGACCAGGTCTGTGTCGCCTCACTAGCTCCCTTGGAAACAGGAATATCTTATGTCACTTTGCTTCTCCTTTATAGGCACCAATACAATGTCTTTAGGGCAGGAAAATTTTGTACAAAATCTTCATTGTCAAGGGCTACTTGATGTAAAAATAAATCAGTTTCTGGGCTTCAGACATCTCAGTACATTGAAGAAGGCTGTGAAGAGAAGTAACCCTTGCACACTGTGGGTGAGAGTGTAATTGGTTTAAATAGATAAAGCACTGTAAAGATTACTCAAATATTTTAAAAATAGAAACAAGGGGGGGGACAGAGCGATAGCACAGTGGGTAGGGCATTTGCCTTGCATACAGCCAATCTGGGTTTGATCCCTAGCATCCCTGAGGCTTCCAGGTGTGATTTCTGAGAGAAGAGCCAGAAGCAATACTTGCACATTCCTGGGTGTGGAATGTGCCACCCCCAAAAGAAATTCCAAGCAATTTTGTTCTCTACTACTGATTATTTACCCTAAAAATACAAAAGCACTGATTTGAAAAGATATATTCTTGCATGTTTATTACAATATTATTTAAAAGAGCTAAGGACTGGAAACAACCATTGTGCTTAGTGGCAGGAGACTGAAGGAGGAAACTGGAATATCTGTAGACAATGGGATATTGTCTACAGTTATTAAAAAAGAAAAATTTTGAAAGAGCTGGATGAACCTAAAGGGTATTGTGTGTTTTGAGTAAAGTCAGATGGAGAAATATAAACAACAGAGGATTTCATTTGTAGGTGATACAAAGGGATGAACTAACTTAAACAATCAATATATTTTTAGACCAAAAGACCAGTTAGTGATAACCAGAGGGCAAGGAGGACTAGGTAAACTAGGTAAACAAGTAAAGGGTATACTTGGACGTTTGGTGATAAACTTAAAGTAGCACATACACACATACTGATTCTAAGGATGCACATCTGAAATGTATCTAACTATATATTACTGGAATAAATGACAATAACAATAACAGATTTAAGTAGAGAAAAGAAGGGATTTGCTAGTAGAAAAGGCCTTCCAGGCAGTAGCAGCAATATAAATCAAAGGCTCTATGTGTGGTGTCTTCAAACAATGAAAGATTGAATAAGGCCAGAAAAGAATGTGCTCAATGGAGTTAGTAATACCTGGTTTTATGTATTCTTTTTCTTTTTTTTTTTTTTGTGTGGTTTTTGGGTCACACCTGGCAGTGCTCAGGGGTTACTCCTGGCTCCATGCTCAGAAATTGCTCCTGGCAGGCACGGTGGACCATATGGGACGCTGGGATTCGAACCGATGACCTCTTGCATGAAAGGCAAACGCCTTACCTCCATGCTATCTCTCCAGCCCCTGTTTTATGTATTCTTATAAACACAAATTTGGTGCTCATTTATAAGCACCAAAAGCAAAAATGGTAAAGCTTAGATTCTCAGCTCTATGGAGTCAGAACCTCTAAAAGGGTATCCAAGCTTCCCTGTCCTCTAAGCAGCGTCTACTTTTCTTTTATTTTTTTTATATATTTTATTTAAACACCTTAATTACATACATGATTGTGTTTGGGTTTCAGTCATGTAAAGAACACCACCCATCACTAGTGCAACATTCCCATCACCAATGTCCCAAATCTCCCTCCTCCCCACCCGACCTGTACTCTAGACAGGCTTTCTATTTCCCTCATACATTCTCATTATTAGGACAGTTCAAAATGTAGTTATTTCTCTAACTAAACTCATCACTCTTTGTGGTGAGCTTCCTGAGATGAGCTGTTACTTCCAGCTCTTTTCTCTTTTGTGTCTGAAAATTATTGCAAGAATGTCTTTCATTTTTCTTAAAACCCATAGATGAGTAAGACTGTTCTGCGTTTTTCTCTCTCTCTCTGACTTATTTCACTCAGCATAATAGATAGATTCCGTGTACATCCATGTATAGGAAAATTTTATGACTTCATCTCTCCTGACAGCTGCATAATATTCCATTGTGTCTATGTACCACAGTTTCTTTAGCCATTCGTCTGTTGAAGGGTATCTTGGTTGTTTCCAGAGTCTTGCTATGGTAAATAGTGCTGCAATGAATATAGGTGTAAGGAAGGGATTTTTGTATTGTATTTTTGTGTTCCTAGGGTATATTCCTAGGAGTGGTATAGCTGGATCATATGGGAGCTCGATTTCCAGTTTTTGGAGGAATATCCATATCGCTTTCCACAAAGGTTGAACTAGACAGCATTCCCACCAGCTTTTCAACAAACTTCAAAACATTGGCTGAGACAGACTTATAATTTCCTTCTCTATCAGACATGATATGATTTTATGAAATGATTTATTTCCTTTGGTTTGTTTTCAAACCTTTCTTTTGTCCCTCATCACATGAAATCACATTTTATTAGGGCACATCTAGTGGTATTTGGGGGCCACTAGGGCTATTCTCTTGATAGTGGCAGTGAAGGGGGTGGAGGAAAATATACAACATGGGCATTGAATTCCTGCCTTCCACATACTAGGCCTATGCTCTGTCATTTCAACTATCTCTTGAACCCAACAAAGTCCTTTAAATACCAACTTCTATGCCTCCACAGAAAACAAAGCAGGCCATATTAGTGGGCCCATTGTCACATATCACTCACAGTGTGCAGCTGTGTACTGTTCTACTCAGTAAATTTTATACCACTTACAGTAGTAATTCCTATCACTGGATGAAAACAGGAAGAGGAGGAAAAAACAAGTCTCAGACAAATCCCTTAAAGTCTCCCAGGCTTTAAATGACAAAGATACACCTCTGGAACACAGAAAAACTAATGGTTTTTCTAGAAGCACACCACATTCAATAAGTGAAAACAATTATGCAGAAGTCACACTATCACCAACCAACCCCTAGATTGTAGTAAAGGTACAGTAATTTTATACCAAAAGCCTTAATATTAATAGTATTGTAACTATGTCATCTAAGTCACAATAAGTTTAAAAAAAATCTTATCTAGCCTGCTCATTTTTTTTTGTTTTAAGAAACACATAGAGAAGAACACAAGTAAAAGTTTTCATGATTCAAGTTCAAATCAAAGCTTTGAAAATGAGGGATATCAAAAGCACAAGAAATAAGAACTATATAAAACTATATCAACAGAGTCCCTGCCAATAGCCACCAACTTATCTACAGAGAATTGACCCCTCCTTCACAACTAAGAACAGGATGACACTGAAACTTCCCAGGTAGACTAGTCTTGAAAATTCTGGGACTTCCTCAGAATGGAGGTGAGCAGATTTCCCCTTTTCCCCCAGAGATCCAGTAGCCCACAGCCATATCCAACACCTTCCCACATATGTTTCTATAACCTCATCAAGCTTCCAAGCCTCCAAAGCAAATGATCTCCATAACTCCTGGAGCTATACCTCCAAATTCTATAGTACTGTCAGTCCTCTATGGTTACAACAAACCTGACTGGAAAGTTGTATAGAAGACCATTAAGTTCAATAAGACAAAATAATAAACAGAAGACTCAATTAGTACCAACCAGCCCAATAAATCCTCAGACAATAAATGACATTAGCAACATCATATTGAGTTATAACAATGATTTTTATTGATCTATATTTTGATAATTTCATTTGCCTTTGCATTGTAACAGGCAAGTGTAGGTGGTGGGACTGTATTGGAACATTTAATACCTATAAATACTATAATATAAAAGCATTTTATGATATTATGGTGAATAATAAAAATGATAAATAATAAATATACATATCAATATTAAACACTTCTGTATATCACAGAACAAAATGAGACAAAAATTGTGTTAATTACTTATCTGATGAATTGTTAATATCAATAATGTGCAAAGAACTCCTATAATTCAACAAGAACAAAATAAAATAAGCAACTTAAAATTGGGCAAAGGACTTGGATAAACATTTCTCTAAAGATGGTCACAAATATGAGGAGAACTTGACATCAGTAATTACCAGAGAAATTCAAACTAAACTCATGAGATCTCACCTATATTCATTAAAATGGTTATCACCAAAATCTGGAATATAAACAGGGACAAGAAGAATATGGAAAAATTGTAACTCTTGTGTACAATTGGAAAGAGTATTCAAAGCTACCACCTGCTACAGAAAACAATGAATAAAACAAAACAAAACAAAAACAATTACCATTTGATGTAGTAATCTCACCTCTGGATGTATATTCAAAATAATTGAAAGTGGGACCTCAAAGAGGTATTTGCCCACACTCATAACAGCATTATGAAAATAGGTAAAAAGGTGTGCTCGCTTCAGCAGTACATATACTAAAATTGGAAAATAGGTAAAAAAGGAAAATAATTTGAAAGTCCTTTGATGTATAAGTGGATAAAGAATGTAACATGAACAGAATGGGATATTGTTTGGTCTTTAAAAAGGAAGAAAATCTGTAAAATCTGTCAGATATCACTGCATGGATAAGCTTTGAGGACCTTATGGTAAGTAAAATAGGGGCCAGAGCAATGGCGCAAGTGGTAGGACTTTTGCCTTGCACGTGCTAATCTAGGACGGACCGTGGTTTGATCGCTTAGTGTCCCATATGGTCCCCCAAGCCAAGAGCAATTTCTGAGTGCATAGCCAGGAGTAACCCCTGAGCATCAGGTGTGGGCCAAAAAAAAAAAATTAGAAAAAAGGTAAGTAAAATAAACTGGTCATGAACAGCCAATACTGTATGTTTTAATATATGAAGCTCTTAGAGTATTCATATTGATCAAAGAATGGTGGCTACTGGGAGAAGGGGCTTCAACTGTAGAATCCTAGTGTTAAAAGGTGGAAATAGTCTAGATGTTTGCTTAAAGTCAGGTGACTATATTTAGCACTACAAAAAAATACACTCATAAACCAATCAAAATGCTGGAGATAGCTCAAAGGACTCAAACACATCCTCTTGCAGGTTGGTTCTCACTGGGAGTGAGCAAAGTGGAAAGAGTAGCATCTGAGCGTCATTGCTGGGTGTGGCCCCCATTAAATCAAATCAACAACTCCTCCAAACCAATTAAGGTGATAAAGTTTATGAGGCTGTGCTTCATTGCTATAAAAATATATGAAGTTCTTTAATAAGAATAGACTAATGCTGGTACTTACTTAGACTGTTATCTGCATTGGTCCTAAATTTTCATAATAATTCTATGAAGTAGGCACTGTTCCTAACTTCATTCATAACAAAAAACACAGAGGTCATCTAAGGTCACATACATGGGGCCCAGAGTCTATACCCTACCTAGGCTTGCTCTTCAAGCCTTTGTTCTTGCTTGACATATATCTCGCTTTCTTGTCTCTATTTCCTTACTGCCCATGTTCTTTTTTTTTGTTTTTTTGTTTTTGTTTTTTTTTGTTTTTGGGCCACACCCGGCGTTGCTCAGGGGTTACTCCTGGCTGTCTGCTCAGAAATAGCCCCTGGCAGGCACGGGGGACCATATGGGACACCGGGATTCGAACCAACCACCTTTGGTCCTGGATCAGCTGCTTGCAAAGCAAACTCCGCTGTGCTATCTCTCTGGGCCCTTAAACATTGTTTTTGTTTTGTTTTTGGGCTACACCTGGCGGTGCTCAGGGGTTACTCCTGGCTATCTGCTCACAGGGGACCATATGGGATGCCAGGATTCGAACCAACCACCTTAGGTCCTGGATCGGCTGCTTGCAAGGCAAACGCCGCTGTACTATCTCTCCAGCCCCACTGCCCATGTTCTATCTTGAATAAACCTTTCTCCTCTTTCCTCTCACATCTTTCTAAGCAAGTTTCATTCATTGAAAACTACCTTACTGGGGCTGGAGAGATAGCATAGAGGTAAGGCAAAATATCCCATTCTGTTCGAATCCCGGCATCCCATATGGTCCCCCGAGCCTGCCAGGAGCAATTTCTGAGCATAGAGCCAGGAGTAACCCCTGAGCACTGCCGGCTGTGACCCCGCCCCCCCCAATATCTTTCTTCACTAAAAAACAAACAAAACAGACCAGAGCAGAAGGAACTCCATTTTGTCAACCCAAAGTTAAGTTCCCATTTAAGGCTAACAAGACTAAGTTCCACGTAAAAACTAAGTTTCTAACCCAACAATAATGACACAGACCTCCAAGTCCTATAAACTGCAATATACTGCCCTAGAATTTAACCATAAAAGGAAAAGATGAAACACCCTAGGCAACAGTCAGTCAACTCAAAAGTCAAGACTTCCTGCTTCAAAGCCTATATAATCTGGCTTGTGACCCCTGGTTGGGGTTGCTTTTCTGGGAAGTAGCCCTCATCAGTAGCTTGTTGGTAGATGGAATAAAGCTTTGCTTTGCTTTATTTTAACTGTGTGGTCTCATCCTTCGACTCAGAAACTAACACAGATTCAGTGCTTTTAATGTCCCCCCAGCCTGCTTTACTAATTTTCTGCAATTAATTTAATCAAAATACAAATTTAATTTAATCAAATACAAATAATATTCACAATGAGACTTTGCCAGAATGATGTTATTAGTTTCTTTTCAGCTCTCATTAAATACAGTCAAAAGATTCTATTTAATAGTCCAATGCAAAACTTCTATCCCCTTTACAGACTTGAATCCTGATTTTCTTAGGTTTTTTTGATACAGAATGAGGCTGAGGAGTAACATTTATGACTTAGAATCTTACTTGCTACCTGAAGTCAGGAAATCCTTTGGGAACTGAGTTCACAATTGGGTTATTTGGGTGAGGACTGGTCAATTCTTACAGGACATCTAAATAAAGGGAATGTTTCTGCAATCAATAATTATTCTCCAAATTCCAAAACCTGATCAGTTCCTTACGCCAAGATAGTATTAAGTTTCTTTTAGAGAAACACATATTATGGACACATTCATGATCCCAGCCCAACTATCATTGGTCTGATCTTAGTCTAGTGGATAAAAATCTCTCAGTGGTCTATTAGTGGAGAGGCAGGTTGTAGGTCACTCCAGGGAAAACTTATTTTCAGCTGTGTTGATTTCAGTAACAGTTGTTGAACAACAACAAAAAACTTAAAAAATGACTTTAATATTTACTACAGCCTAGGATTATAGACTGGGTTTAATTTCTGGTATAATAGACATACCTAGGGTACACAGTTCTTTGTTCTTTGCAAATGAAAAGGGGAAAAGCGGGCCACCCAAATTGCATCAACTCAGAACAAAATATGAAGTTCTTCCTTTGGACCAGAAGAGGGCACTCCTGTCCTCTTAGTAATATTTACTTG
This sequence comes from Suncus etruscus, assembly GCF_024139225.1. NCBI lineage: Eukaryota > Metazoa > Chordata > Mammalia > Eulipotyphla > Soricidae > Suncus > Suncus etruscus. Next base: position 38,807,082 of record NC_064854.1, read on the forward strand.
TTCTAGGTGACAAAAGAGTAGTACAACAGCCACTGAAATTGTCAGGTTGGGTGACAACAGCAGATTTGCTTAGTTCATGTCATTTTATATGTAGATTCTGCAATTTCCATTATGATTCCCATCTTTCGTTACCTTGACTGATTTTCAAGGTTGGCCATGTGCAAATGTTTAAAGGAGTTTAGGAAACATGAGTTCCCAGATCCTTGCCCAGAAATTCTCATTCAGTTATTTGGAACTTGACAAGGAATCTGCCTGCTTTTATTTGTTTGGAGCCACAACCAAGAATGCTCAGGATTTACTCCTGGCTGTTTACTCAGGAGTCACTCTTGACAGTGGGAACCATATGGGATACTTGGGATTGAACTTGGGTCAGCCCGGCAACAAATGAGCACCCTACCCACTGAACTATCTCTCCAGCCCTAGAATCAGCCTTTTTAAAGCATTATTTCCACATATGGCCAAAGGCCATTCAGAACCTGAGAACTGGTCTATAGGACTGAGCTCATTTGGGTTGAGGGGAGATGAAGTTGGGGCTGGGGGTAACTTGGGACAGATGTTATATGTGATGTTAAATGTTAAATCAGGCATCATTCATGGGGACCTTGTCCTCTGTGAAGAATGGTTCTCCCAAGACCAGAAAGGTATGAAAACTTCAGTGCTCAGCATGAATCTTGCCTCCTTCACATCCATTCTTTCCCCACCATCTCTTGGCTCCTCTCAGGTACTACCATTTACCTGGCCAGTGGTCTGGGACTAGTTGAGCACAATAAGGTCTTTTGGTTCAGTTTCTAACCCCAGAGATCTCTGCAAGTATTCCCTTGGGGGAGTTTTAGCCTCCACAACTTTGCTCATCAGGGCTGCTGCTTTTCATGTCTGGATCTTCCCAGTAAAAACTGTCCTCCAGACACTGTAGCTCCTGCCTGTTCTAAGCAGACAGGCCTTTGGCCTTGTGACATTGTGAATCAACAAGGAAAGTGTTCATGGGGCCAATTACTATATTACTGTGAAAGTGGGTGGCAGAGAGCAGAGGCACCAGCCAGGGCCCACATGCAAATCTTCTAAAGCTGAACAAGGAGCCTCACAGACTGTACACTCATAGACTTCAGCGTTGGTGAGTGCCAAACCATGGGGGAAGCCTGAATTCTGGCAGGCTTCTGTAATGAGGTGAACACAGATGTGATGCATTTGGTTATAAAAACAGAAGGAGGTGACTTTAGGGATAATATTGCAGGGTAGCTTGGAGAAACCTATTGAAAAAGAAACGACAATACAGCTGGCTTCCAGGCTCAGCTCTGACCCCAACTCTGATCTTGAACAAATCCAGTCATCTGAGTTTTCAGTTCCTGCATGGCAGAATAAGGTTCTTCAGGACTGCAGTGAGAGCACAGCAATAGGGTGTTTGCCTTGTATGCAGCCGACCTGGGACTGACTCGGGTTTTATCCCCAGCATGCTATATGGTCCCCTGAGCCTGCCAGGAGCAATTTCTGAATGCAGAGCTAGGAGTAACCAGAATGCTGCCAGGTGTGCCCCCCCAATAAAACAAAAAAAAATCCCCAAAAGCCAACTACAAATAAACAGAATAAGGTGCTTCAGTGACTAAGTCACTAAAGGGGTAGGAATCTTGTGTTGGAATGCAGCTTCTGATTTTGTATGCAAAGACCTAAGACTAATTACACCAGGCCCCTAGATCCTGCTTTAACCACTTGAGCCTGGGGTAACAAAATTTTTGATGACCCCCAGGATTTCTCCCCTGAAAATTCCATGATGTGGTAAGTGGCTTCTAAGTTTTATTTGGACGATAGTCTCTTGATCATAGCCTTCTGTTTCCTACTCACCCAGTCTTTCTGATTTGTCTGGATCTTCAGAAATAAGAAATCTTCAGAGTCTGGTTTTGTGAGTTTGTGTTTTCTCTGCATCCCTCCTTAAAGATTAGTTCTTTCTATACCACTGTGATCCTATGTACCTCCTTTACTTATTGGACTGAATAATACAGAAAAGATGAATTCTTGTTCACTTCCCTTTGGTTAACCGTCTTTCCCAGTTATAGTTTCCTACCCGTGATGTCCTTCATGCATATCTCGCTAGACAACATCCTTAGTTTCTCACTCAATCTAGGAGTATCATGAGCAGTACTAAGGTGTCTAATGGACTAGAAGACTCAGTTTCTATATGGGAAGCTGTAAAGTGCCACAGTGAAATATGCAAGCCAATCTCACTCAGAATGATCCCCTTGATTCACATTTTTTTCCTCCTGAAAAGTTTGGGTATGGAACCCCTTTGACAATCACACTGTTCTTTATCATTACATTTTTTTTTTTTTTGGTTTTTGGGCCACACCCTGTGACGCTCAGGGGTTACTCCTGGCTATGCGCTCAGAAGTTGCTCCTGGCTTCTTGGGGGACCATATGGGACGCCGGGGGATCGAACCGCGGTCCGTCCTAGGCTAGCGCAGGCAAGGCAGGCATCTTACCTCCAGCGCCACCGCCCGGCCCCACATTTTTTTTTTTTACCAGAATTCTCCTCTCCTCTTCGTGTATGGTTGCTGAAAAGATAGGGAAAAGGGCCCACATAGATTTGATTCTGATATAGCAGAAATGCATGTTTCCTTGTGGTGTGGGAAATAGCCCTCCCTATGTGTGCTGCCAGCAAACTTAAAAAGCAGATGCTCTGCTACTGAGGCATCTATGTATGCAATGAAGCCCATTCTTTAAACAAAGGTACTCAGAAAGTAATAATTTCTTTGGCTCTCAACACAGATTAATTATATTTCTAGAACCATCAACGATTTAATCCATCTTACAACAGATGTGATTTGGGGAGTCTGTTCAGAGAAAAAAATGATGAAAACAAATTTCTTGCAGGACTGCTGGACAAGGTCAATGCAATGGCCTTGCAGAGTCCTTCTGAATGAATAGATGGGAGGAAAACAGATTATTTCCTGGAACTGTGTAGTTACACTAGATGGCAGTATATCACAAATTGTGGAAAGCTGACCCACACTTGGGATGGGAGTCTTTCTGAAATGTTTGCACCTCTCAATTGCAGACTATGTTTTGCAACTGCTTAGTCTCTTTGTGATAGACCTTTGGGCTAGACAGTCTGATTTTCTTCCCCAAAACTTTGAAAAGTCTCTTTACAAGAGTCTGCAACACTTTCAACACAGGGTAAGAAACTGGAATGGTGACATTGTTTATTCTGTTCACTTTCTTACGAACTTTCCCTTTTTGGGTGCTATAGGACTTTCAAATTGCATTTATTATAAAGCAAAAAGAAAGTGTTTCACATTACTTCTTAAGTAATTTTAATGAGCTTTGGTTTGACTAATCATTGTAACCATATTAGACTTTATTTACATCCATCTTCTTGCCACACAGTAATCACATCTACTCCCCTCCTCCCCCATATGTGATAAAATTTTCAGAAACTAACACTTGTTTTATAGAGTAATGTAAAATAAGGGTCAGGACACACCTGTATGGTACAAAGGGGGTATTCTAGCACGGGACCCAGTTATTTGTCGACTGTGACTAAATGGAGACTCTCTTCTCCCATCCCTAAAATCAATTGTTGGCTTTTATTTCTATTACCAAATAACATTTGGACACTGACAATGTTTTTGATTCGAGCCTTAGAGGCTAATAAGCCAGCACTTGTGTTTTAATATCAGCAACTAAAATCAGTCTATAGAGATTACAGATGCAGGTTTTATTTCCCCCATAGTTGTCTTTGGATATCATGCCACTAAAGAGAATATTTGCTCCATAGGAAGTCAGTAAGAGATAGGGATTCTTAGTTCTTTTCTGTGGGAGTGACTATAGGAACTGTCCTCAAATTTCCACTTGATAACTGCAAATGTAAAGTTTGTTACTAGCTTATGCACACAATACAGTACCACACCCATGACTCATCAGCTAGCTTATATGCAGACCACGGCTGGGGACCTAAGTTACAAAACAGTAATTCTTTAATGAATAAAACTCCTGGAAGATTTTTTTTACCATGCCTCTGACTTTCAAAATAAAAATCGGCATGATAGCTTCAGTAGGTGTTCTTGCACATCTAATTTTAAAAAATCCAATTAACACCAAGAATGACTCTGGGAAGATTTGCAAAATGTTTCCACTAAGAAACTGTTCTTAAAAGCCTCTTACATGAGTAAGATCAGTCAAGGAAGTAGTTTCCATCCTATTCATTAAAAAAAAATTAAACCATTAAATATTCCTATTAGGAAAAATAAAGAGAACAAACTTCTTAGCAGGATGCAGAGCCCAACTCCCTCCCACCATCCCACAATGTTTGATGCCCCCATCATTAGCAAGGTTGCTCCCCATTTCTTATTTTGATTGACAGGTTAATAAGGGACCTGGGGCTATCTTTTGAGTCTGAACACACAACTTTACCAATTACTTTTAAATTATTGCTAATCTGTCAGAAAAGAACAAGGACGGGGAATAAAAAATATCTGAAAAAAAGAGAAATGTCTGCTGAAGACGGTTTTACTTCCGGTACTTTAAAAGGTCCAGTTCAGAAAACTTGTCGGAATTTAGTCAATAGAATTTAGGCACTGAGGGTTTTTTTTTTTTTTAAAGAAAAACTTGTAGTTTATAATAGTTCATTGGTTCAATTAGGAGCGAAAAAGAAGGGAGTTTGTAATGCAATTGTCCAGCAAAGGAAAACGCTTTAAATTGGGAGATTATGTGCACAGACCACCTGTAGGGCATTCAGAGCCCTTTTCTATAATGCTTCAACCCATGCCTAGCTGCCTGCAGGCTGGCTAACAATGCGGGGAAAAGCTGTTTAAAAGGCTGAGCGCACTTGGGCCTCTGGTCTTCACTAACTGTTACAAGTCTTCCTCTCCCTCTCTCGCTCTCCTTTTTAAAGTAAAAGTCCCACATCCCTTTAATAGAAGAACTTTAAGGCTCCGCGGTGGCCAATTGGTCTGCACTAAGAGAGCCGGGCAGCAGGGAAAGAAACTTCAGACTATACAGCACATTTGGAGAGGAGAAAAGATCAAAGTTTTTCCAACTCAAAAGACCTAGTTCCCTACAGATTAACCCTATTCATTTAGCTCCTCTTAAAGGAATGATGTGCTGAGCCACTGGGCAGACAGGTAAAAAGTTCAACAATTGCCAAAGCATTCTTCTGCTAATTCAACAGCCTTCTGCTCAAATAAATTAGCTTAGTCTTGACAGTGGAACAATAGCTTTTTTTTTTCTTCTCGAGGAAAAGCAGCACATTTTATATATACAAGCATGGAAGGTTATTAAGATGTTAACCCGTTGGTTTAATCCATTAAAGAGCTCCTGCTCCACTACCAGATTGTGGAGTGACTTATACTGTAGGAAGTGTCATCTGTGGCAGAAAAAAACGTTAACTCCTGCACTGCTGCAGTGGGCCTGTCCCTGCAAAATCAGGTGCTCAGCATCACTGAGCCAAGAACGTACTGTTTGGCTGCCTTCAGTGGCATTTCACACAAGAGAAATAACAGGTCCAAGTGGGACTAGTGCCTGGCACATATTCCCATTACCTCTCCCTATTTTGAGTGGTTAGTTATCCCTAGACCTGGAAGGAGCTACCATTGAAAACACCAACTTTGGGATTGTTGCAGGAACTCACTCTCCCACTCCCACTGAATTCAGTTTCACAGTATTTACTTTGCTCACAACTTAAAGAACTAGAGTTTAACAGGTAGTGTTCTCCATGCCCAAGGTCTGCATACAGGACAAGCCAGAAAATCTCCATCTCCCCCGGGACCCCCATCAGCCCCCGAGAACACATGCCCTTAGCCAAGGGTGACAGCTTAGAAGAGGTAAGGGGAAGGGTGGGGGGGGGATAATGCTTAAATCATTTATCAAAAGTCGTTTTATTGACAAAATAGAATACTTATAATTTGCTCTTACAGGGGCGGCCTCTAAACTTTTTACAAAAAAAATGTACAGGCTGTATGTATATCTTTGGATATATACATAATTTACACGTTTGACTTTTTCTTTTTTACACATTTTAACAAATAATTATATAAATACATCCTCTAATGTAAGAAACCCGTATTTACTTGGGGCATATAATTAAGACATTTCTTGTTGGTTTATTTAAGGCAACTGCCTGGTCATTGCGAAGACTTCAACCGTGCCAGCCCATCAGGGTAGGATGGTCGCGCCCTCCCTCTGCTACCGTTCGACGGGGAGGGCGCGCGGGGCGCGGGAGAGAGACAGAAGCAGGTTCCCACTACAGGGAAAATCTGTCGAGTGGGGGGGGGGTCTTCAAGCACAAGCACAAGCAACCGGAGGGGCTCCAGGCCTGGTCTGGCAGCAGGCAGAGTCCACCTCTTGGGCGCCCCGAAGGTGAAGAAGAACTCCGTGGTCGTCAGTGGAGGAGGCCAGGGAGGGCTGGGGCTGGGAGCCTTCAATGCCAGGTACTGTGTTCTATGTGAGTCCTTTAAGTCCCAGCTAATGGATACCATTAAGAGTTCATTATCATGCTAATAGCAATCAACACGGCGAAGGGGGTGGGAACCCTAGGCCCCTAGCGGGGGGGGGTGTCCCTGCGCGGCCCGGGGGTCTCCAGGCCCTCCCTCTCCCTTCCCTTCCCCTCCCCTCTTTCAGACCTGGGATAAGGGCATCTGCTTGGGGTAAGACACGGAGCTGGCCGTGCCCGAGCGCCACGTCAAGCCGGTGCTGACGTCGCTGTAGAGGGAGCCCGCCCCGCCGCCGGGACCCCCGCCTCCGCCCCCACCCGCGCCCAGGCCGCCCCCGCCGCCCGGCCCGCCCGCCACGCCCGCCGCGCCCGCGCCCCCCGCGCCCCCCGCCGCCACGGCGCCCTTGCTGGCCCAGCAACAGCGGGTGCACAGGGCCCGCCACGACTCGAGCGTCTTGCCCGACCAGACCCACACGCCCGACGTGATGCCCACCACCAGGCACATGAAGTACTTGAGCATGAACACCGCGTAGTCGGGCCGGCGGGCCTGGTCGGGCTGCAAATCCCGCAGGCACGGGCAGTTGTGCGTGGCCTCCCAGCGCGGGCGGTTGTGCTGCTCGTAGAAGAGACAGGCCACCACGACGGCGGCGGGCACGGTGTAGAGCACCGTGAAGAGGCCCAGGCGGATCATGAGCTTCTCCAACTTGTGCGTCTTGGTGGGGCCGCCCTGCTGCTTGATGACGGAGCGGATGCGAAAGAGCGACACGAAGCCGGCCAGCAGGAACATGGTGCCGATGAAGAGGTAGATGACGAGCGGCGCCAGCACGAAGCCGCGCAGGTTGTCGAGGCTCTGGTTGCCCACGTAACAGATGCCCGCCACCGGGTCGCCGTCCACCGAGCTGAGCGCCAGCACGGCGATGGACTTGACGCTGGGCACGAGCCACGCGGCCAGGTGGAAATACTGCGAGTAGCCCGCGATGGCCTCGTTGCCCCACTTCATGCCCGCCGCCAGGAACCAGGTGAGCGACAGGATCACCCACCAGATGGAGCTGGCCATGCCGAAGAAGTAGACGAGCAAGAAGACCACGGTGCAAAGCGCCGGCCCGGTGGTCTCATAACGCACGTGTTGCTCCACGCCGCCCAATTCCTCGTAGTCCCCGCGCCCCCCGGGACCCCCGGCGCCCGCCCCTGCGGCGCCCGCCGTGCCCGCCGCCGCTGCAGCCGCTGCGCCTCCCGCGGTGCCCGTGCCCGGCGCGCCGCCGCTGCAGGCCACCTTCTCGTGGCCCGCCACCAGGCGCACCAGGTAGCCCACCGACACGAAGAGGTAGCAGGCCGACAGGAAGATGATGGGCCGCTCGGGGTACTTGAAGCGCTCCATGTCGATGAGGAAGGTGGACACGGTGGCGAAGGTGGACACGAAGCACAGCACGGACCACAGGCCGATCCAGAAGACGGTGAAGGCGCGCTCGTCCTGGCTGAAGAACGGGTTGTGGCAGGGCAGCGCGCAGTTGGCGATCTGGCCCGTCTTGACGCGGTTGTACAGCGGGTGTCGCTCGCTGGACACGCTCACCATGGGCGCGCGGCACTGGCAGCCCGGCTCGCAGGGCGCGGAGCCGCCGCCAGGGGGACGCGCCTTCCCGCCGCCTCCACCGCGCGCGGGGGTCCCCGCCGCGTCCCCGCCGCCGCCGCTGCCTCCGCCGCCGCCCCGGCCCCGGGATGGGGGCCGAGCCCCGGGCGGGCGCCCGTGGCCGCTGCCCGAGGGCGGCTGCTCGCCGGGAGGCGGCGGCGGCAGGCGGCGCGGCGGGCTGGGCGCGGCCGTGGTGAGGTCGGTGCGGTTGTAGTCCATGCACAGCGTGTCCGGGTTGCCCTGCTCCGGCAGCCTGTCGCAGCGCATGCGATCGGGCCAGGCGAAGCCGTACTGGCGCATGAGGGGCGCGCAGCCCGCCTTGGCGCGCTCGCACACCGAGCGGCACGGGGGCAGCGGCTTCTTGTAGTCCTCCAGGCAGATGGGCGTGTACATGCTGCACAAGAAGAACTTGAGGTCGGGCGAGCACTGGATCTCCACCAGCGGCCAGAACTGGTGCACCTCCAGGCCCGCCTCGTCCTGCGTGTCGTGGTTGAACTGGTTGGGCATGTAGGTGTAGTTGTAGCCGATGCCCTTGCAGAGCGGCACGGTGATCTCCTGGCACGCCAGTTCCTTGGCCGAGGCGGCCGCCGCGCCGCTCGAGCGTTGCAGCAGCGCCAAGGCGGCCAGCAGCGAGGTCATTTCCAACAGGTAACCCCACTCCATGCTGCTGCTGCTGCTGCTGCTGCTGCTGCTGCTACTGCGCGCCTCGCCCTCCTGGGGGTGAGGAGGGGGGGGGACACCCCGGAGTTCCCAGGCGGCAGGAGGGGAAGGTGGGTCCGCTCCGCAGCGCAATCCGAAGCCTGGGCAGGGAGCGATCGGGTTCGGTCCGTCCTTCCAAGACTGGCTGCAAGGCTGGCACCCGGAGTCCCAGAGCGTCTGCCCGCCTGCAAGCTCGGCTCACTCCCGTCCGAGCTCAGCTCCCGCCGCGGGGCAAAGGGGCCGGCCCCGGCTCATCGTATCTGTCTTCTGTCCCTTTCTGGCTCGCTAGCTCGCCGGCTCTCTCCCTTGCACGCGCGCGGCCACTTGCACTGCCCCGCTCGGCGCTCGGGGACGGAGGAAGAAGACTTGGCCGGGCACACACACACACGCTGAGTGGCGGCAAGTTTCCTTTCGGGCCGCGGTGCGCAAAGATGGCTGGGCCAGGCCGCTCGCTCGCTCGCTCGCTCTTTCCCCACGCCGGCCGGCTCAGCCCTGGCGGCCCCTGGGCAGCCCCTGCGGGCTCATGCCCGCCTCCGAAGCCGACGCGCTGCGGTGCAGCCGCGGGAGAGAGAGTTCGAGACCCGCCTCTGCCACGGCTCCGGCTTCAGTCTGTCCGTCTGTCCGCCTGTCTGGTGATCGGACAGCCCAGCTCCGCCTCCGGTCCAAGTCCTTGCAAGCCCCCACTCCAGCCGGGCAGTCCCGTTCTCCCGGAGCCAAATCCTGAGCCCAAGGCGGAGTAGGCGCACCAGGGCGAGGGCTCGGCCCGCACCCGTCGGAGCAGCGCCCTTCTCCCAACTTCTCGGCTCCAGCCACGCTCGCGCCGCCCGACCGGCTCATGAATATTTATACCTCGCGGAGCAAGTCTCCGCCCCCTATCCCGGTCGAGCCAATGGCGAGGCGACGGAGGCGGAGTCTCCGCGCTCCCAAGGCTCAGTCTTCCTTAAGGCAGCCCCGAGTGCTCGCCAGAGCGAGCGTGGTAGCTAGCGCCTCTGCGATTGGTCGGAGAGTTCGGGGTAACCTTGGGATTGACCGCCCGGAGGGAACTAACTTCTGCCACCACGGTCTTCCCAAGGCTCTCGGCGCGACTGAGATCTTGGCTCCGATTCCCCCTAAGTTTGTGCTGGAGTTTAGGCGCTGCTTTCTATGCAGCGCTGCCCCTCTTATTGACTCTTGCTATGCAGCCACGTTCCTGCCAGCTCCTCTCTCATAATGGGGTGACCTGCTGACGATGGGGGGATCCCGCACCCTCCTGCAAGCTGAGGTGCCGGGGAAGCCCCGCTGCTGGGGAAAAAGTGCTCTAGGGCCGGGTGCTGCCGAGACCTAAGAACTGTTCTACTGGAGTGCTTTTAGAAGGATGAGTTTTGGGGCTTGGGGAGTGTGCAGAGAGGGTGGAACGGGGCCAGTGCATTCGAAAAGGTGAGACTGGACCCCAGGTGGCCCTCCCGGGGAGAATTCCACAGGCTCTGGGTGACCTGGAGCAGCCGCTTAAATAATAATAATAATAATAATAATAATAATAATAATAAAGCGGAGTATGTTGATCTAGATCTCAAAGAGGTTTCTAGATCTTTAGGCGAAGTAAAAGATGCAAAGCAAAGTCTGCAGGACACGGGGCTGGAGAGATAGCATGAAGGTAAGGCGTTTGCCTTGCATGCAGAAGGTCGGTGGTTCGAATCCCGGCATCCCATATGGTTCCCCGAGCCTGCCAGGAGCGATTTCTGAGCGCAGAGCCAGGAGGAACCCCTGAGCAATGCCGGGTGTGACCTCAAAACAAAACAAAACAAAAAAGTCTGCAAGACACAGTGCTCTCTGTGAAAAAAATGACCCTTGGATAAAACTCCGAAAGGAAAGAGGGAAAAAGCAAAAGCAAGCAGAAGAGAAGCAGAAACTCCGCAGCTGGGTGCTTTCTTTTCGCCTCGTACTTTTTGGGGGGCTCTGTTATTCATGCGTGTGTCCCAAGTTCACATGTTTTTGCCGGAGCCTCCTTTTCTTTTCTACCGGCGGGGGCGGGGCCGAGGCCTGGCGGGGACGCGCGGACACGTCTCGGGGGGTCGGTCGGCCCCGAGCGGCTTCTTGCAGCGACTTGGGACGCGGCCCAGACGCGCTGCCCCCCGCCAGTGCCGTCGCCACCTTAAGACGGGGAGGAGGAGCGGGGCCCGCGGGGCCGGCGGCCTGGCAGGTTCATTTACGCTTGTTAGGACGTCCCAGGGGGTTGTCTTTCTCCGGGAATGGAGTGTTTATTTTTTAATTGATGTGCTGTTTCATTTAGCGCTTGTATGGAACTCACGCTGGGGCTGTAATTACTGTAATCTCGGGAACAAGCATTTCAGTTAGCCAGGAGGGTGGCAAAAGAGTCTCTCTCTCTCTCTCTCTCTCTCTCTCTCTCTCTCTCTCTCTCTCTCTCTCTCTCTCTCTCTCTCTCTCTCTCTTCTCTCTCCTCTCTCTCTCTCTCTCTCTCTCTCTCTCTCTCTCTCTCTCTCTCTCCTCTCTCTCTCTCCCCCTCCCTCTCATTTATTCTACCTCCACCCCTCCAGATTTCTGCCACTTGTCATGTTTCATAGCAGGAACAAGTTGGGCCACAAAGTTGTGAGGGTGTGGGGACAGGAAAAGAGTCATATTACAGGGGTATATTTGAGGCCGCTTTAGGGTTGTTTTTATATTTTTTCGGGGAGGGATTGTGACCGATGGTGACTATTTATTTAAAAACAATTTTTGTAATGAAACAAATAACCAGCACATCTATCTATCTATCTATCTATCTATCTATCTATCTATCTATCTATCTATCTATCTATCTATCTATCTATCTATCTATCTATCTATCTATCCATCCATCCATCCATCCATCCATCCATCCATCCATCCATCCATCCATCCATCCATCCATCCATCCATCTATCTATCTATCTATCTATCTATCTATCTATCTATCTATCTATCTATCTATCTATCTATCTATCTATCTATCTATTTGTTTGAGTAATTACAATCTAAGTTCTCCTGCTGCCTCCTCCATACCCCCGGCTTAGTTGAATGTCTTATTTAGCACTGTTCAAAAGAGACAGGTAAACCTACTCCTCCCCAGAGCCCATTCGCTGTATTTTCTTGTCTTTTTCTTAGTTTTGGGATCACACCTTGTGGTGCTTAGGATTTGTTCTTGCTCCCGCATTGAAGATCACTCTTGTTGGTGCTCAGGGCTTTTATGGATCGAACCTCATGGGCCACAAACAACGCAAATGCCTTACTGCTGTACAGTTTCTCTGGCCCCAAGATCTGCATCTTCACAGAAACGTTTATATATATGGGTTTCTACCCTAAAGACTCTCTCTCTCTCTCTCTCTCTCTCTCTCTCTCTCTCTCTCTCTCTCTCTCTCTCTCTCTCTCTCAAAATTGAATTCTAAAGGACAGAGTGATAGTACAGCAGGAAGGGCCTTGCCTTAGGAGCTGCAGGCCAGTATTGAATTCTCTGCATACTGAACCCCCTGAGCACCTCCAGGAGTGATCCCTGAGTGCCTGAGTGCAGAACAGAGTAATGCCAGAGCACTGCTGGGTGTGGTCCTGAAACCAAAATGAAATACAATAAAATTGAAGTCCGATCAGAACTTCATTTAAAATAAAACAAAACCACTTCCACCCTTCTTCTGTTTTGAAATAGTAAATTCCACAGGAATCTTATCCAAAGGCTTCAGACATACTAGCTCACTCAGAACCAAAAAAAAAAAAGAAAGATAAAAAAGAAAGAAAAGAAGGAGAAAGGGCAAATGAAAGAAAAGAAAACCCATTTATTTAGAAATGCCCACTCTTTAGTCCCCGCCCCTAGCCCTTCTTCCATTTCCCCCCCTCTCCACCTAATGGGGGAATTCTCAAGCACAGTCTGGAATGTAGAAAAGTCACCTCTCTTTTGTTAGCTCCTGGTTTCCGAGGGCCTTTCTTCAGAGCTTCCAACTGCAGAATAACAACAGGTAATTCCCTGAATTAGTTCTTAGCATGGTTGTGAGGACCAAAGCCCAGTAGCTGCCTAGAGCAGCGGTCACAGAACCACAGCCGGGAGGGGTTGCTTTCCCAAAGCCACGCAGATGGTGAAAAGTTCCTACTCCCTTTCCACAGCAGGAAAATGTCAAAGTGTAGACTTACACTATATAAATTTATTAGAACGAGGTAAAAAACAGATTGACATTTGAAAGTCCAGGCTGAAAATAGTTGATTTTGGCTTATAATTGGCCTTTCCCCCCTTTTTATTTTGAGACAAGCTGAAAACTTTAATGGTGTGGAAATTTTTGGTAAGTTTGTGAAGCTTGCAAGAGGAGAAGAAGTCAGAAGTTTGGTTTTTTAAAAGTCCTGCTATTAACTACTTTGGGGATATCCTACTCGATGTTTGAGCTTAAAAGTATTTCTATAATAATTGACAATAGCATTTCTATCTTTCTGTTAAGTGAAATGGCTACTAGAAGATCTGTGAGACTTAGTTACAAAGCCAATTAGTGAATAAAAGGTAGCGACAGGTCAGCTGAAAGATGCCAGAATTGTTTTTATCAACTTTGCTAGCTAAATAATGATATTTTCCCCTTTTGTATGTAAAGCAGCTGTTTTTCGAGGGAGGGGAAATAGCTTTAGTAATGACATAAATAATGTAGGAAACTTTCTAGAGGCATTTCTGAACAGATGTCTTGTTACTGAATAGCCCACAAACATAATAACATAAACAATTGGAGGCAGGAATTAATCCAGAGAAGAGAATGTTTTACAAAACATTGAAAACTAAGTTAGATAAGACATTATATGTATACTATACATCTCAAATATAAGAAACTTTGGAAAAATTAGATTTCAGTAGATGATCGTCTAAAAATCCAATATGGTACTCCAATAGTTACAAGGTTCAATAATATATATCCTAATAAAATAATATTTTGAAAGATACACAATTTGGTCACTAAACATACAACACCACTTTGGTCACAAACAAACATTCTCAGGTACTTTATAAAACCAGTTATTTCTTGTAAAAAAAAAATAGAAAATAGGGCCAGAGTGATAGTACAACAGTAGGGCCGATTCAGGACCAACCTTGGTTCATCCCTGGCATCCCATATGGTCCCCCAAGCCAGGAGTGATTTCTAAGCACAGAGCCAGGAGTAACCCCTGAGTGTCACAGGGTGTGCCCCCCAAAAATAGAAAATGAAAATAGACTGTTCTCATTCAGGGAAACAGATATTATTGGAGAACATAACGTTTATAGGCTAATATTGGGATTTCTTAGTGTTTTAAAGGATTGAGCCTTATATAGATGTAGGGAAAAGTAAACATGTCAGTGAGGAACCCTAAACAGTAGGTAGGGGATTTGCCTCGCAAGTGGCCAAGCTGGGTTCAATCTCCAGCATCCCATATGACATCCTCTCCTCCGCCCCAGCAGCAAAGAGCCAGGAATAAGCCCTGAGAAATGCATGGTATGACCCTAAATCAAACAAAAGTCAGTTGGTCTTTCTTCAATTTCCTTTTGAATTACAATAGGTGAAGTTATTTTATATTTATCTATGTAAACATGAGACTCTACTAAAGTTTTTCTCTTCTAGGCAGGGGAGGTGGCTCAAAGGGCTGGAATGAATATTTGCACACTGGAATCTGGGTCTCCTAAGCTCTGCTGGGAATGACCAGACCATCACTGGGTATGGTACCAAAACAAACGTAGCAAACCTTCAAACAGCAATAAGTAAAAAAAGGCTTTCGTCTTTTGTTTCCTTTACCAGTAGGAATACTGTGAGAAGGAAGTACTTTTTGCTGAGTCTCCTTGTAACAAGACCAAGCTACTCATGGATGCAGATACAGAAGAAAAATGTCACAGTAGCCAAGAATCAGTTCTCACTTTCCATGCAGCCATTTATGAACATGGTGACAACACTCTTTAATTTTGTAATTCTAAAATATTCTTAAAGAATCATTATTCAATATGATTGAATTCACATTCGACTATTGGCCAGTTGCTAAAATTCTTATAATATAGAAAACATTGTGTATTTATTTGCATCTTTTAGGTGCAAGTGATACCTCCTGAGTAAAACTGGTGTAATCAAGAAGGACACTTAACCCAACTGTCATCCAACATAAAGCAGAAAGTGCCACCTGATTGATTGCTTCATGCTGTGTGTCCTGAGGATGGATTTCTTTTAGTTATTTGGAGTCTCCTGCCCCCACCTCCCACCAATAGCAGATCCTTCCCCTGAGCATCTATGAGCTAAAGAAACATTCCCCAGAGGACCTTTATTTGGAGGGTTGAGGGGGGTTCTTAGATATCACTGTTTTGAAGCTGCCACATGACCCTTAGCTGTAAGGGAATCTTGAAAATGAAGATTTGGTGGCTGGATAGTTAACCACACATTATAAATAAACTTTCAAGCAATATTACTTAGCCTACATACCTAATTCCCAACAACTTTCAGCCTGTAAAATTTATATAAAGGGACACAAGCTGCGTCCTAGAGCATTTCTTTGTATTGGTTATAAGAAAAAGTTACCGAAGAAGACTATGGTGGTGGAGAGAAGAGGGGCTTGAGATCAGACATTCCTGGGAAATGATAGCCCAAGTATGTGCCTCCTACATGTACAAGTGCCCTACAGTACTCACAAAGTGCACAAACCTGCCTGAAAGAGCTGGGAGAGTCTTTCATGAATATTCTGAAGAACTGGGAGTCTCATAACTGGGGGGAGAGAGGAATGTTTTAAGCATGTGACCAAGCATTGATGGGGCTACATTTGAATCTACAGTTTAGGATCTGTTACAGTTTCCAGTGTTCAGTAACAGGATACTCAGGTCCAGAGGCCACTTTAAATCTCAGTTACATAGGAGCTGGTATGGTCCAGTGACTCCACGATAGCATCGAGACTCAGGTTCATTCCCATCTTTGTCACCCGGGGAGTATGGCGAGTTCCCCTTAGGGTTCAAAGAGTTTACGGATGGAGGCTCATGTCTTCACACACCCATATCCAGATACCAAATGAGGAACATCATCGCCCTGTGTCTCTCATTAAAAGCCAAGAAAGCTTTCCTAGGACTGACTTCCTCTCACTTGTCATGTTCAGGATTGATCGACAGTCCATGCCCTGCCAAAAAGGTATCATTTGCACAAATTCAGGAATTTGCTAGCAAGGATGAGGGGTGGCAGAATAGCCTTGGGTAGGTAACCACAGGGTGTCTTCTTTACCTAGAGGCCTGAGACATTACCTGGGAAGAGACCTGAGATTGGATCTAGCTCCCATTGTCCAGCATGAGCCTCTGTACACTATCTGTGAAGAAGATTCTTAGACTGTATCCACAGCACTTCAGCCTTTCCCCGCTTGCTTTTTCCATAACCACAAGCAGGTGGGATGTGTTAATAAGCTTCCAGATTTTTTGTCCTCCCCCCACTGTTTTACTTAAAGGAAGAATCTATTCCAGTTCCCAGAAATCCAGTTATCCAGTTGCCTCAGGGCCTCTAGGCCAGGTTAGGTTGGGGGATGCTCTTCTGGCAGAACAAGCTGGGTGGTTTATAATGTTTGCTCATATCCCTGTCTGACCACAAACTCCTGTGGGGTAATTATTTGAAGGAACACCATCCGACAGCTGAGAAGCACGGTTATTAAGGACTGCCAGAGATGGAAATTTATTTCTCACCTGTGTGGTTTCCAGAACCTTGTGGGGGCAGAGTAATGAACATCTTCCAGTACCCTGCAGAGAACACAGGATCCAAGGGAACCAGATGTAGCTTCACTCTGTGGATCTGCACAATACCCCACAGCCAGCCCCTGCACACAAGCCAGCTTCTACACAAAGTCTTATCTTTCCTCCAGCCATCTGGGTCTTTTACCCACCCCTCCCTTTCTCTATATTATTCTTATCTTCACATCAGCAAATATTTATGGCATCATGATTTAGCGTTATTTCTGTATTGAACTTGGTAATTGGCTTTCTTTTGTAGATGCTAAATCAAGAGGCTCCTAGATCATTAAGTCTTACCTTACTAACCTGCTAGCATGTGAGGTTTGTTAGAACAGTGTTCACACCAGGAGATTCCCCCATTTCATCCAAGGGGAACCAGATGTCCTGAGGAAGTATTCATAAACTCACTTCTGTTTGCAAGTTTCTGTCATTGTAAGCAACTTGGGGGGGGGGGCGAGAAAAGAGTGTCATTCTTTTCTCAGCTAAACTGGCTCTACCATTTTCTACTAGTTCCTTCTCTGATTCTCTGGTCTAGTACCCTGTTGATGATTGAATCAGTTTTTCCAGTGTTCTCAGTTTTTTACTTCAAAAAAAAAAGTCTACCATTATAACTACTGTAGCTCTGTCTCTTCATTTTGTGATGTCTTTGGTCTTATTCTCCAGTCTTAAAATAAATAGAACAGAAATATTCACTTTATGTTTTTTTTCCTGTCAAAAATCTGAAAGGATTCATTTTCTGTTAGGATTCTATTTGAATTGGGTTGTCTTGGGGTAATAAAATACCAAAGTTTCTGCTGGAAGGTGATCCATTGAAATTATACATCCTGACTTTTTTTGGATGAGAGTGAAATATATAGGGCCTAACTAAACAGCGAATCATAGCCTGTAATTCATAATTGCAGAACGGTGAATGTGGGTCTTGTTCCTACAGCCCCCGAGTGAGCAATAAAAACTTGCACTGGGAAAATGAAGTTTGGATTCCATGTTTATAGTTACTGTGAGGAACAGTTAGTTGACTTAAAGGTTAGAGTGACCTGAATATGGGTGGACAATTGTTCCATCTGTGTTGCACTGAGGATTGTGAGAGGATGGGCAAAGCTGAAATCTAATGATAATGTTGGCTGCCATTTAATACCTACCTGTGAGATAGTAGGTTCTGGGCTTGATCTTTTATAATTTAGGTTGTTTGAGCAATTAGCAACAATTTTTTTCTATTCAAGGTGACTATTGGAAATTTATTAACTGATAATAAAAAGCTGGGTAGATGAGAAAGATTGATTCATGTTTATTTCCTTTAAGATTCTTCTTCTTCTTCTTCTTCTTCTTCTTCTTCTTCTTCTTCTTCTTCTTCTTCTTCTTCTTCTTCTTCTTCTTCTTCTTCTTCTTCTTCTTCTTCTTCGTTTTTGTGTCACACCCATTGATGCTCAGGGGTTACTCCTGGCTATGCACTCAGAAATTGCTCCTGGCTTGGGGGGACCATATGGGACACTGGGGGATTGAACCACAGTCCATCCTAGGCTAGCGCTTGGAAGGCAGACGCTTTACCTCTGTTGCCACCGCACAGGTCCCAGATTCATGTTTATTTTCTAAAGTATTGTCAAGAAGTAAGGTTCTGGCTATTTCCTTGCGTAAAATATTGGCAATGATGATCTCAGGGGCAGAAAATGGTAGTAGGAGTTTCAATCATCACATTCAAAGACAACGTTCTATTGATTATGGAACCAAACCAGCTCTCTCAGTCCCTTTCTCTCTCTTAGAATGACACCTTTTCCTTCTACCTTTCAGTCAACTTTATTGGTCATAGCAGGATGGCTAAGAGGCATATAATTTCAGCAATTATGTAAATAAATAAATTATATAAATAATTCCCTGGTAAATGGGAATTAGCTCATTTTTCTAAAGTATTTGGGTATGTAGAAAAGGATAGACACCTGAACTAAATTTGGGATTTATAAAAAGGAAGGAAAATGAAGATGGATGTTGGCTAGGAAATTAACAGGAACGCTGCATGTCTAGCTACATCTTTCTCTTCAGCTCTATGTCTATAATGTCTAAGTCATGTGAAAAATCTGAAAAATAAAGATTAAACCTCACATTTCCCTGATGTGGTAATTTCAGATATTATGTCCATCTGTGTAAGTAGTGGAATTCTTTCTTCCAAACAAATTTGCACTAATTTTCAACATAGAAACATTAAAAAAAAATCCTAGCTTTGAAAGAGGAGCTGGAAACTATACCTGATGAAGTTATTTTGAGGAACACAAATGTCTGAAACATCAGTTATAGGTAACACTTATGGCATCCTATACACATACTAATTTAGAAAAAGAGTAGTCCTAATCAATAACTTCCCTACAGTGTTCTCATAGGAAGCTTAGCTATACTCATAGAATGACAAAACAGCCTTATGATGATGCCTCACATAAAGGTCATAGAGAAGCTTAAAGAAGCTTAGAGCTTGCTTCTTCCCTCCTTCTCACTCTGGTCTGAAGCATCCATTCACTCAGTGGCCTCATTGCTTTTCAGCTGTTCTTGGCTCTTCCTGCTTGCTCTGCTGTGGCTCTGGCAGCCATGCCCTACCAGGCATCCCCCCACCCCCATTCTCCACATGTTGCTGATCTGGTGTTATTTGCCTCTACAAGAGAGTGATCTGCCTCTTATAGAAGGTGATAAACTCTGTACTGGAAGATAATGTAAGGAAATCACTCCTAAAAAAAGCCACAGCTGTTAGTATCCGTTTTGTTGATTATAAAGATATATTTTATCCTTGACTGGCTTAGAAAATACAGAAAATGTGGGGCCGGGTGGTGGCGCTAAAGGTAAGGTGCCTGCCTTGCCAGCGCTAGCCTTGGACGGACTGCGGTTCGATCCCCAGGTGTCCCATATGGTCCACCAAGCCAGGAGCAACTTCTGAGCGCATAGCCAGGAGTAACCCCTGAGCGTTACCGGGTGTGGCCCAAAATAAAAAAAAAAAAAAAAGAAAATACAGAAAATGTAATAACAAATGTAGAAGCTCTCCGTAATGTGTTAATATTTTGACATATTTGCCTGAGATCTCTTTATTTTAAAGAAATAAAATTGAAGCTGGCCCAAAGAAATGAGGAGTTGAACTCAGTGTTAGAAATCAGAAGACCTGGGGCCGGGCGGTGGCGCTAATGGTAAGGTGCCTGCCTTGCCTGCGCTAGCCTCGGATGGACCGCGGTTCGATCCCCCGGCGTCCCATATGGTCCCCCAAGCCAGGAGCGACTTCTGAGCACATAGCCAGGAGTAACCCCTGAGCATCACCGGTGTGGCCCAAATTTAAAAAAAAAAGGAAAAAAAAAAAAGAAATCAGAAGACCTGTCTGTTCAGGGATGATTGAATTCATAGATAATGTTCCCCTTATATTTTCCTAAAGGACAAAAAGATAGAAACCTTAATTAAAAATCTTTTTTAGTGGGGCTGGAGAGATAGCATGGAGGTAGCGCATTTGCCTTGCATGCAGAAAGACAGTGGTTTGAATCCTGGCATCCCATATTGTCCCCCAAGCCTGCCAGGAGCAACTTCTGAGCAGAGAGCCAGGAGTAACCCCTGAGTACTGCCGGGTGTGACTGAATGCCCCCCCAAAACACATTTTTGTTTGTTTTTGTCTATGCCTTTTTTGGCCATACCTGCAATTGTCAGGGGTTACTCCTGGCCTGCCCTCAAGAATCCCTCCTGGAGCTAATGCTCAGGGGATCATACGAGATGTGTACATGTGGTGTATATACATGTTATACTATCTTGACTTGCTCTTATATAAAAAGTGTGTTGCAGCTGAACAGCCCAAGTAAATTTAATCATCACCCTGGTACTCACAGCCTGTAACTCACTCTTCATAAATTTGGACTTTCCTGTCCCTTATTCTAGAAAAATCTTTTCTTGGAACCATGCATACAGGATGGTAGTTTCGAGGATGTGCCAGTAGCATGTTGCCAATAAAACACCACTTGTTCTTGTTCTTCTTTTCTTCTTCTTCTTCTTCTTGCTCTTCTTGTTGTTGTTGATCTCCTCCTCCTCCTCCTCCTCCTCCTCCTCCTCCTCCTTCTCCTCCTCCTCCTCCTCTTCTTCTTCTTCTTCTTCTTCTTCTTCTTCTTCTTCTTCTTCTTCTTCTTCTTCTTCTTCTTCTTCTTCTTCTTCTCCTTCTTCTCCTTCTTCTCCTTCTTCTCCTTCTTCTCCTTCTTCTCTTCCTCCTTCTCCTTCTCCTTTTCCTCCTCCTTCTCCTCCTCCTCCTCCTTCTTCTCCTCCTCCTCCTCCTCCTCCTCCTCCTCCTCCTCCTCCTCCTCCTCTTCTTCTTCTTCTTCTTCTCTTCTTCTTCTTCTTCTCTTCTTCTTCTTCTTCTTCTTCTTCTTCTTCTTCTTCTTCTTCGGTGTCACACCAAATTTAGGTCACACCTAATATCTCTCAGGGGTTACTCCTGGCTCTGCACTCAGAAATTGCTCCTGGCAGACACGGGGGACCATATGGGACCAAAACACTTTCTTAATCCAGAGTTCTATGACAATATGTTGGGCACTTGCCTTTCATGTAGCCGACCAGATTTGATCCTGGAGACTATATGTAATTCCTGAGTGCAGAGCCGGGAATAAGCCATGAGAACTGCCATATATGGCCAAAAATAAAACAAGATTAATAAAATTCTTTCTTCAGAGAACTAATTGTCTCTTAAGTGAGCAATAGAAGGATTAGATCTTTGTGGTTGCAAACCTTCACAAATAAGTCTCAATTTCAAGTTCTAACCCTCTCTCCAGAAATAAACATTATCCCCAAAATGCTATGTAGTGAGCTCTTGACTACATTTTGCATACTATGCTTATATATAAGCTTTAAGTTTGATATATATATATATATATATATATATTTAAAACATATAGATATACCTTTTATACTCGAGTATAAGCTGAGTTTTTCAGTACAAAATTTGTTCCAAAAAGTCTGAACTCGGTTTATACTCGGATCATACAGGTATTTGATTTGGTGCACCCACACCGAATCAAATGCACGTTGTCTCCAGTCTTCTTCGGCCCTCTGCTGGAGGGGGCGGTGCTTCAGCTCAGTCCACAAATGGAGGCTGAGCTGAAAAGGTAGGCCGCTGAACTGAACTGTGGGCCACTGAACTATTTAACCCAGAATATTCTGCGCTTTGTATGAGACAGACAGCAGTGATGATGCTATCTGCGAACTCAGTAATGATGACAATGTCTCTTCTGATACCCTCACAACAGATACAGCTGTAGCTCTGTCTGGGCATACAGATGACAAGGAGGAGGAATCCAGTTTTGAAGGATTTTAAACTTTGTGATTTAGCTTGATTATCTGTGAAGCTACGGTTTTCTGCACTTTATTTAAAGTTTTAAAGTTATTGTTGTTAGTTTACAGTTTTTCTTTAGTAATAAATATTGAAAAATATTTAACCTACTAATTCCTCAATTATAATTGTTTTGGATATATATTTTTATTTTTGAAATTTACCAGTGGCTACTACATTTTACACCTTGGCTTATACTCCAGTCTCTAAAGTTTCCCAGTTTTTAGGGTAAAATTAGGGGGGTTGGCTTATACTCAGGTCAGCTTATATTTGAGTATATAGGTAAACCATAGTGCTGTTTGGAGTGAATTTTTAAGTATTTACAAGTGGCATAACTTTTATTTCATAAATAGCTTTATAAACTCAATCAACATCAGATCAATGTTGATTATTAGTATTAATCTGGATAAAAGTCTAAACTGACCCTGTTCTCCACTGTGTGACATGCTGCACTTATTTTCCATCCCACTGCTGATGAAGTGTCATAATTTTCATTTTTTCTGATACCTGTGGTGTTGCAGGGAATACCTTGGTGTATGTCTCATTGATGCCTGTTCAGTGATTTCTTAAATGGAGATCTCAAAATTTCTGCAACAGAAATTATGGCTGACATGTGGTGTACACTTAATTTAAAACCAACCAAAATGTAAAATCACTTCAGAGTGGCTGAACTAATTTCATGCCCATGAAGATAAGATATTCAGGGATTTTTGTATTCCCCAGTTTCCCAATTTACAGTTTCAGTAATTGGTGAATCAGATCCTAGCAGTCTGATGGTTTACAAAGAAAGCACATTGTTTAAGTCTTATGTTTTTGATTACTAATGGGATTAAATACATTTTTATATGGCCTCTGACTATTTGAGTTCTCTTTTCTAAATATCACCACTTTTTGACTTTTGTCCAGTATTTTCCTCTTGTGTTGTTTTCCTTTTTATTTAGTTAGAGGTTTTCCTAGAAATATCTGAAATATTCATACTTACGATTTGAAGATATTTTTGTCTGTGGCTTTCCTTTTATGTTATTGTTTTTAGTAACATACTCTTACATTTTAACTTCTTAAATGCATCGATATTTCTCTTAATGTTATTCTGTATGTGTAAGAAAGCCTTCTGAGAGTTCAGTGAGCAGAGTTTGCAAGCTGGAGGGAAAATTCAGGTTAGATACCCAATCCTTGATCCCTTCTGAGATGACCCTCCAAACACACAAAAGTAGCCTCCAAGAATTCCTGAGTACTTCTCAAAACCAAATCAAATAAACAAAAAAAAATTTTTTTTAAAGTTTTGAAATTATGCTATATTTTTTCCTAAAATTTTGAGGCTTTTCATATCATATTATATATATAATATATATTATATTTCATATTATATTTGAGGCTTTTAATATTATATTAAGTTCATATGGAATTTCTTTGTGATATGTGCACAGTAAGAATGTAGTACTGAGTATGAAGTACAGTATTGATACTTTTTAGTATAGCATTGATTTTTATTTTTAGTATAGTATTAATTTCTTCCATTTCTATATTATGCTTATATTTTAAGTTTTAAGATTTGTTTCTAGGTTATATCCAGCTACATCGATCTATTTTTTTTTTTTAATTTTTGGCCATACCTGGTGGTACTCAAGGTTACTCCTGATGCTTCTCTAGGTGTCTCTCTCTATAGTTTTGTAAATTGAACCTGGGTCTCATGCATACAAAGCATGGACTCAGTCACTTGAAGTATTTCTTTAGTCTGTCTTCCTTTTCTTTTCTTTTTTTATTAAATATAATTTTTATTTTGATCATAGTGGTTTACATGTTGTTGACAATAATATTTTAGTTAAATATTTACATAACATCAGGGGGGATTCCATCACCAAATTGTCCTCCCTACACCTCCGTTTTTGTCCTATCTCCCGTATCCTCTTCCCTCACCCCCAGGGCTGCTAGAATATGTGGTCCCCTATGTACCTATCCTACTACATAGTAGTCTTGCATCTGATTGGTCTAGGTGCCTCCCTAATTTCCCCCTCTAACTAGGAGGCAGGCCTAGCTAGTTCAATTTGCATGGTTTGGTTTGAAGAAGAGAAAAGTAGTAAACTGGGGTAAAAGTCTAATACTCCGAAAGTGGGCAGAGTCCTTCTAGAGGCTCTCATCATCGATTTGAGGGGTGAAGGAGAAAAAAGAAAGTGAAACATTCCATCAGTACCAAAAAAAAAAAAGTGTCCAATATCCAGTGAGGACTCCAACAATAATGATAAGCACCACACACGCACAAAAAACAAAAAACAAACAAACAAACAAAAAACAAACAAAAAACCGCCATGGTCTTGAGATAAGAAACATGACATAGCCCATAAAGAAAGAAAAGAAAAGAAGAAAAAAAATAGGTATAACTGGGGACAACAGCTTCAATAACCGCACCCAAACAGAGAAATCGACCAAAAATAGTTAGGTAAGTAAAAATAATAATAAATGTAGGTAAAAATATTATATAAAAAGTAAACAATGTTTTGTGCTTTTTTTTTCCCTCCTGCCCTGGCACAGTAAATATTGGGGTCATTCGAAAAGGAATTCACTTGGCCTAAGAGTTATGGGTTTCTCCGTCCTTGGAGTATATTGTCATGGGAACAACTATAGACTCTTTTCAGGATCATTTACTCTCCCGTTGGTCTTTTGTCGTGTTTGGAAGACTTCTGTTCTGTTCTGGGTGGTACAATCAGACCTCTGTGTCTAGAGATCTCAGTATCTGCACAGATTCAGGGTTGGGACTTATGATGACGTCAGTCTTTGTGGTTCAGGAGTTGTTCCCTCAGTGTCATTTTAATCCATCTTCTGTGGTTGGTGGTCTTGGTCTTTGCACTGTACCTACTGTCTTCCTTTTCTTAAAGTTCACTATCACCACTTTGTTCTTTTGGGTGTCACATTTAGTGGTGCTTACGGAATACTTTTGATATGATCAGAGATCATTCCTGGTAGTGTTTGGGGACCATCTGAGATTCTGGAGATGGTAGTTGCTCGACTGTGTGCAAGACAAATATCATGTCTGCTGTATTATCTCTCTACCTCCATTATAATTGCCTTTATTGAAAAATTGTTTTGAGATGATATTTAAATAGTAGTAATTGAGAACTATTAAATATAAAAAAAGTTTTCATTTTGGCACTGAGAAGCTACAGAGATTACAGAAAAACAGAAGTTAAGGCACTTGCCTTGCATGCCACCTGGGTCTGATCCCTGGCACCACATGATCTCCTAAGCAGCCATGAGAGTGACCACTAATACTGGGAAAATCTGTGGGTGCCAATAAGTGTGGTCTCAAAAACCCCTCATTTTATTCAATTTTATACATACAAACCAAAATAATGGAACCTCAGGGGAAAAACATAGTTCTGATGTCCAGTTTGTATATTAAATCCTGTACAGATATTGACAGAGTCAAAACACCTTCAGTTATTCTAAGCAATGATTCCTCAAGTACTTGCATTCAGCCTTGTCTAGCCTTTACTTTTATTTGCCTTTAGGGAATCCTTAGTATTAATCCTGCTCTATAGAGGTTAGAGTGATACAGCAATGGAACTCATTGTTAGAGCAACCATATTATAAAACATCTTTTCAAATAAAATAATTTTATAGATATTTAAAACTGTTTTCTATCTCTGCACTAGTGACAGTACATTTAATCTCCATGGTTTTATGAACCTTAGCTTCTAGTAGGTAAGAATATCTTGATCTATTAAAACATTATTCTAATTACTCATTCATTTCCTTCTTAGAATTTAGGAATCACTTCGTCAAAAGTTTTATGGAAAATGTTGTATCAATGATTTTATTTCATCATTATTCCTAGTTTTTGACATTTGAATATTTCCTAAAGAATATTCCCCAAAACTTTTATTTGTTAGTCTTTCCAAGGAATCTATTTTTAGCTTCATTGATGCTTTAAAATTTTTTTTACATAAATATTTGGAAACAAAATACTTCAGAAGAGTTTTTAAAATTTTAATTTTGATCACATCTTGGTTAGAAGAAATGTTTTAAATGATGCCATTTTTTAGAGACTTGTTTGTATGACTTAGTCCATTATAGATTTTTATAAATATTCCATGCATAAGAACAAGAGTATTCTGTAATCTTCATGGTGTTATGAACAATCAATCAGTCAATTATTGGAAAATGCAAATTGACCTCTCCTTGTACATTTTAGGGATTTTTCTAATATATTAATGTTGTTTGCTTGTTTTGAGACTCAATGTGAATGATTAAACTTTTTTACAATTTTCTGGTAAATTGTTTCTTTCATTGGTAGGCAAAGATCCATTTCTCCTTAATTATTTATCTTATCTACACCCCTATAACACCCATAAAAGGGGTCTGCTCATTTAATATTGCCTCCTGGTTATTGGTGGCAGTTGCTAGGGGGTTATAAAACACCCCCACAACGAGTGCAGAGGGAGGGATGGTTGTGGGTCGTGGAGCTGCTGGCTGGTAGATTGCTACTGCTCCTGCTGTTTTCTACAGACTTCGGCTGCATTTTCGGATGGCTTTACCATGTTGCTTCGCCAGTTCCTCTTACTTGGCTTTCTATCTGACCATACCCTGGTCCCAACTCCAGTGTGCACACACTCTCTCTCTTTCTCTCCCCCTTTTTTATCCTAGAGATTTGTTTCAAGGCCCCTGGCCTCTCTACCCTGCCTGTTCTATTCATTAAACTAGGTTTCCAGAAAGACTTTCTTGTCAGAGTCTTGCATGCTCAGCTTCTGGCAGGCAAAGGCCTTTGATAGTTGGCAGTTGCCAGAGGGGCATCTTAAAGGGGCAGATCCATTTATGGGTGTTACATAGGTGTAGCCTAAGAATTTCCACCTCTCGAAAGTCACTTTTACTGATGGGCAGATGTTTCCATGAGGCTACTCTAATCTTGTAACTATGACAGTGAAAGTCCAGCTCCCCTGCTGCTTGAGAGTTGGGGGACAATCAATGGTAAGAAGACATAACAACTTGAGAAAAAACTTTATTCTCAACAAGTCAGCAGATTGGAAAATGACAAACTCATATCTTCTGTAAGGGCAGAGGAAACAACATGTAGCTGGAGAACTGGGAAGTATATTTTTGGAAAGGACAGGCTGCAGTTGGTGATCATAAACTTCTCTTGTAGACTGGTCCTTAGAGAATATAAGTTCAGTTCTACCATATCTTCCTTGTATAGGCTTTGGAGGCAAGGACAAGATAAGGGAACATTCTTTAAATTCTCAACTACCAAGACCAGAGGAATTTTCTGGTTTTAATTCTGAGTCAACCTTTTAATTCCTTTTGGGTTTTATTACTATTTAATGATTTTTAGATAATCTTACCTTTTAAAAAATTTTTTTGGGTGGTCTTTTTTTTGGTGATTATGTTTAAGGTAAATTTCTTGTAAGTCATACACAATTAAATTTTTAACATAATCTGTAAGTCTCAGTATTTTGTTTGATGAGTCTACTTTCTTTACATTTATTGATACAGCAGGTTATCAAATCTTTGCTGCTATTGATTATAAGATAAAGCTTCATTTCAGTTACAATAAGAAATAAGAAATGTTGCAATTTAGGGGCCGGAACGATGGCGCAGAAGTAGGATGCTTGCCTTGCACGTGGCTGACCCAGGATGGACTGCGGTTTGATCCCCCAGCGTCCCATATGGTCCCCTAAGCCAGGAGCAATTTCTGAGCACATAGCCAGGAGTAAACCCTGAGCGTCTCCGGGTATGACCTAAAAACAGCAACAAAAAAAAAATTATAATTTAAAAGTGATTGCTATGTTGACCATGAGAATAATTTTTTAGAATTAATCAAAACTATTTATGTAAATAATGTTGACCGTATTATTAAACATGTAATTAAGTTAAGACAGCTATTTCTGAAAATTGTCAGATTTAGAGTTTAACTCAACTCTTAATTTTTGACTGAGAATCACCAGTTTTTTTGTGGTTGTTGTTTTTAGACCATACTCAGCTGTATTCAGGAATTACTCATGAGTAACCTCATGGAAACATCTGCCCATCAGTAAAATTAACTTTTGAGAGGTGGAATAATTACTAAGGACTTTGGCCTTAAAGATGGTGCCTGGTGAAGTTCTGGCTACCATATGGTTTCTGAGGATCAAATATGGGTCAGGTGCATGCTTGACAAATAAGTGCCCTCCACTCTATATTCTCTCTTTCAGCTCACGGTTCACCAATATTTGTACTTTCCTAAGCCCAATAATGCTTCATACTGTTAAGATTTCTCAAAAAAAAAAAAACTATAAGCAATTAGAATAATCTTTTAAACTGGGTATGCAATTATATAGAAAAATATCTTTTTGAGTCTAGCTTTGGGAGTGTTGTTAAAGATTCTTCCTCCTCACCACTTGATTCATTCTCCTCTACTATTCTTTGGTCCTTAAGAGTTAAAATTCTGTTCCACTGTTGTGTTTTGGGAGTTTCTTCTAAAATGCTGACATCATTATACCTTTTTCGATGTTCATTTATACCACTTGACGTTCATTTATACATAGTCATTGGCATCTGTGCTGCAATTGCTGCATAGTCAAAAGTAATTTTAAAATATCATCAATGGAAACATATTGTAATCAGGGATATTTCAATATGGATACACAGTCTTTTTTTTTTTTTTTTTGGTTTTTGGGTCACACCCGGCAGTGCTCAGAGGTTACTCCTGGCTGTCTGCTCAGAAATAGCTCCTGGCAGGCACGGGGGACTATATGGGACACCGGGATTCGAACCAACCACCTTTGGTCCTGGATTGGCTGCTTGCAAGGCAAACACCGCTGTGCTATCTCTCCGGGCCCTACACAGTCATTTTGGAACTAATGAAAGACTTTGTATTTTATTTGTACACAAAATAACAAAGTAATTTTATGTATTAGTTTGTGTTTTTTGGCATTTTTATTTTTGATATTCCTCTCTCCTTTTCTGTATTTAATTAAATCAGTTTCATTAGACTGAAAGTTAAGTGAATTTATTTATTTTTTTTTATCAATTTTTAGTAAGTATGTCAGTTTTTAATTTCTACATTGGCAAAGTCTAATCAATGTCTTTTTCTACCTTGTAAGTAATTTCCTAACTTGATTGCTTTGACATTTTGAATTGGAATAGGAGGAATTGCTTCCTATTCATTGCGTATGTTATAATTTTATGGTATTGTAGCTATTGTAGCTATTGTAGCTTTTAAACCATATCATTTGGTCATCAACAACAACATCATTATTTATGATCAATACTCACACCTTAACATTGCTTTTTCTCATCGTTATTTTTTTATCTGCTTCATGACAATATATTGCTTCTTCTGGGTTTGAATTCCTTCCTCCTGAGATAGATCTTTTAGTTTGTATAACAGTATTACAGGATAACTTAGATCTAGGTTTTTTTTTTGAGAAACGTTTGTGATTTCTGGTATAATCTGCTCATCTTTTCAGTTTTAAAAAGAAGCTAGTATAGGTCCTGGAGAGATAGCACAGCGGCGTTTGCCTTGCAAGCAGCCGACCCAGGACCAAAGGTGGTTGGTTCGAATCCCGGTGTCCCATATGGTCCCCCGTGCCTGCCAGGAGCTATTTCTGAGCAGACAGCCAGGAGTAAGCCCTGAGCACTGCCGGGTGTGGCCAAAAAACAAAACAAAACAAAACAAAACAAAACAAAACAGAAAAAAAGAAGCTAGTATAATTGTATCTTTTTCAGATATGAAAGTGGATTCTTTCTCATGCCCCTTTCACAGAGGTTGAAGCCTCTTTGTGGTTTTGGCTTATTGCACAAGTAAGTCCTAGTAGACATAGAAATGATGCCACATCTTGTCTTTCATTCTTCCTTATTGCTGATTGGTGGAAATTTCTCTGTTTTCTAGGCTTAGGTCTATATTAGGTAACATTGCATTTCTAGGTGTTTGGTGAGCTAGTAATGTTTTCCATTAGGTAGGTCTATATTTGTGGCTTCACTGAGAATGTTGCATGTTTCTTTTCACAGGTTATTGAAAAAATAATTTAAAATAGTCGAGACAATATGAAAAAAGGGAAATCTGAGTATTTAGTACAACTTCTTATTCACTGGTGCCTGGAATTTCAACAAAATGCCACTTTCCCAAACTGCTTTATAGTATTACTTTGAAATCCACAGTTCAGTGATTGCCTCAGCAAGAGATTCCGAGCCTACAGTAAACTCTAGATGAGAGGTCTTCCCTCATGTTTTGCCAGCCTAGGGTATCAGAAAGTTGCTCCCCACGACAAACTTGGATGATCATCTCCCAAATTTGCTGATGCACTTGCCAGTGAATGTGGCCTTTATGCTCAATAGCCTCAGATAAGAAAAAGTGGCCCTGTTGTTAATCATTATGTAGAAATAAGTGAGAATATAATTTTATATGCTCTATTGGCTGGATAATTTTTATGTAAAAGGGAACACTTCATTATTTTTCTATGATACAATATCAAGGACACAGCAACTCTCATGGCCTGCGCTGATGTGATGAGAATAAAATGTGGGAGTCAGTTTGAGTCCATCTTTGAATCAGT
The DNA here is from genome assembly GCF_024139225.1 of Suncus etruscus. NCBI lineage: Eukaryota > Metazoa > Chordata > Mammalia > Eulipotyphla > Soricidae > Suncus > Suncus etruscus. Next base: position 38,837,370 of record NC_064854.1, read on the forward strand.
TTCTGGTGTACAATAGACTCTTTCAAAGTTTAGAGAGAAACATTTATTATTTCTCCCTTTTGTGAGCTAAATCTGCTGGGCTGTCTGCTTGCAAAGCAGATATTTTACCCCTGTACTATGTCTCCAGTTTTTCATTATATTCTTATATTGATATATAATATCATGTCTGGAAGCTGACATGTGCTTATCTCTCTCTCTCTCTCTTCTTTAAAACCTCTTTTTTTGGGAGGGGGATAATATAACATTAAATAGATTTCTGTCATGTGATCAAAATCAAAGTGTACACGATGCATCAAGTTCACCATTGATAATAAATTCTACTTTCCCCCTAAAATATATCCCCTTTACCTTTATTTACCCCCCCAATCCTTACCTTAGAGGAATCACTAATTGAGTTTATAGTCTAAAAAGTTTATTTCGTTTATTTTTTTTTGATTTATCTATATACCACAGACTGAATAAAATCATGAACTGTTTTGATCTATTTCACTAAATCTAATACTACCTGTCAATTTGTTGTTAAAAATGACAAATGTCATTTGTGTGTACACTGGCTGTGCACTCGGGGGTCATTCCTGGTGGTGCTCTGGGACCTTATGAATGTTGGGGATTGATTCATGCAAGGCAAATACCCTATGTTGTGCTATTGCTCTGGGCTTTGTCATCTATATTTTAGATTGTTGATGTATTTCAATGTGCATATATGCAACAGCTTTAGCCACTCATCTACTATTGGGCATTTAGGTTGTTTTTAGTTCTTGGCTATTTTAAATAGACATGGCAAAGGAACACATATCTTTTTTTTGTTTTTTTTTTTGTTTTTGGTTTTGGGTCACACCCAGATTTTTTTAAATTAATGTGTTGTTTCTTTGTGGAAATACCTAAAAGTGGGACAATTGATCATGGAATTTCTTTGTTGATGGGTAGGGAGAGGGAAACTCCAGTGATACTCTGCTGTACCATCTTGATGATTCAGTGCTAAAGCTGCTGCTGTGATGCTGTTTAGGCAATGCTGGGGCTCATCAGGTTTACCTCTTGGTGTTCAGGAGCTTATGCAGTGCAAGAGTTGGAACCCTGGGCCTGCTTTTCAGTCACATGTGCTGATTTTTGAAGTATCTCTCTGGCTCTAAAATTTTTTTGAGGTTGCTAATAATCTTATTTTTTATTTTGCCCCACTTTTTATTATAACTGTGACTTCATCCTGGATTTGTGTAATTACCTGCAAGAACCCGCCCATTAGAGGTTGACTGATGAAGGGATGGAGGATGAGGCCTTTCTCCTCCATCAGTCAACCTCTTCAGGGGCTGACTTGCAACAATAACCAAGTTGATTTACCAAAATGTTCATAAAATGATAATTTCTGATATAAAATATTCAAACACCAATCCCATCACCAGTATGACCTTCCTCACCAGTGCCCCGAATTTCCTACTACCACTATAGCCGGCCTCTATGCAAGAACAAACTAATTACTTCATGTTGCTTGTTACAACACACAGGCAAATAAAATTAGCAAAACTTAGATCAACACAGGTCAATTTTTTTTTGCTTTTTGGGCCACACCTGGTGATACTCAGGGCTTACTCCTGGCTATGTGCTCAGAAATCGCTCCTTGCTTGGGGGACCATATGGGATGCTGGGGGATCAAACCATGGTCTGTCCTATGTTAGCCATGTGCAAAGCAAATGCTTGCGCCACTGCTCCGCCCCCCAAACAGGACAATTTTAAATGATATTTTATACCTTTCTATGATGTCACTAAACTCAGTATCTACTCTCTCACTCTCTCAAACAAAAGTCAGTATCAAAGGATTTACTGGACTGTGGTCGGTGCTAGTCGAGCCTTCTGTGTTACTGTTTAAGCTCACTAAAATGGCTAGATTACTATATGAGTTTTCTATCATATTTCCTGTGATATTAGTCAAATAGACACTACCATAAACAATTGAGTTGTTGCATGGCAACAAGTGGCTGTATGGTCAAGGTATTATAGATCTAAAACAAAGTTGATGGCTTGAAAGTTTGATAAGATTAAGTCCAGAACCTAGGCTATTTCTGTTGGTGAGTGTAGGGGGTGGCATTAAGCTGCTGTAGTTTGTGAAGAAAGGAGACTCTGCCCCCCAATTTTCCTTATGAGAATGTCATAGAGGTATCAGCCTGGATCAGGCTACCTGGGAAGTAACAGAGGTCATTATTTTCTTTTGGACCTTTGTGGAGGAGCTGGGCCATTTTTCTGCCTGGAAGATGGCAGCAGTGGGCAGGGGTTGCTGAGGTTTTCAGTGTTGAATTGAATGCAGGAGATTTGGCCCAATCTCATTTCACAGGAAAAATCTAAAGTTTTCAGCCCTTGTCTGTACTCACCAAATAGAACTTAGCTATTCAGATTACTTGATTTCAGTCACTTAACTGTGGCCATAGAATTCTTATTTTTAATCTCTGACAACTGTCCACACTGTTTTCCTTAATGGAAGCACTAAAGTACATTCCCACTAGTAAAGCATGAGGGTTCTCTGCTCTCCAAGACCTCTCCAACTTACCTTCCTTCAGGGTTTGTTTTGAGTTGCATTTTTTATAATGAGAGACAGCATCTTTCATGTGTCAGCTAGCACATCTTGCCTCTATCACATATCTCATCATCTAGGAGGTTTGCCTAGGTTTCTCCACACTGAGTTCACAGTATTTTAGAGAATGGTAAAATAAGGTAAACCAACAGAAATAACCCAGGTTCTAGACTTACCTTATAAAACTTTCAAGCCATCAACTTTGTTTTAGATCTATAATTCCCTGACCATACAGCAACTTGTAGCCATGCAACAACTCAGTAGTTTATGGTAGTGTTCATTCAACTAATATCACAGGAAATATGATAGAAAAGTCATATCTATCAATCTTAGTCTTCTTTTACCATTCTCTAAAATCTCAGTGCTCAAATACTTCTCAAGCCTCTGCTGGCCTTTTCTTTTCTTTTTCTTTTTCTTTCTTTCTTTCTTTCTTTCTTTCTTTTCTTTCTTTTTCTTTCTTCTTTTTCTTTCTCTTTTCTTTCTTTCTTTCTTTCTTTTCTTCTTTCTTTCTTTCTTTCTTTCTTTCTTTCTTTTCTTTCTTTCTTTCTTTCTTCTTCTTTCTTTCTTTCTTTTTCTTTCTTTCTTTTCTTTCTTTCTTTCTTTCTTTCTTTCTTTCTTTCTTTCTTTCTTTCTTTCTTTTCTTTCTTTCTTTCTTTCTTTCTTTTCTTTTTCTTTTTCTTTCTTTCTTCTTCTTCTTTCTTCTTCTTTCTTCTTTCTTTCTTATCTTTCTTTCTTTCTTTCCTTCTTTCTTTTTTTTTTTTTTTTTTCTTTTTTTTTTTTTCTTTCTTTCTTTCTTTCTTTTCTTTCTTTCATTTTTCTTTTCTTTCTTTCTTTCTTTCTTTCGCGGGGGGGGGTCACACCCAGCCTCGCTCAGGGTTACTCCTGGCTCTTCACTCAGAAAGCGCTATTGCCAGGCATGGGGACCATATGGAATGCTGGATTCAAACCATCTTTTGTTCAAATCAGCTACATGCATGGCAATGCCCTACTGCCATGGCTACCACTCTGGCCCTTTAGACTTTTCTTTATTAATTTCCCATAAGCCAAAAAAGTTCATGATGAAAAGCCCTATTTGCAAGACAGAGATGTGTGTAATATGGAGATATGAAGATATCTTTTGGGTGAATTCTACAACTTACCAAACCATTCTTTGCTCCCAAACACACTCTTGAGGTTTATCCTAAACTGATGATTAAGTATAGATGAAAAGTAATGCAAATCTCATTCTCCTTTTATAATGGATAAAAATTGTAAACCACCAAAATGTCATTTTATGGGAGTGGCAACAAAATAAACCAAAACAATTCTATTAAATAGCATAGGATTGTTAAAGAGAATGTGATAGATTCACGTCTTCAACACTAAACAGGCATATTTTTTAACTGAAAAAATAAAAGCATAACCACTTTCTACCTCCAAACATACACACAAAAATTTAGTGCCTGCAGGTTCATATGCATCATATCATGCATCAAAACAAAAACATTCAGAAGTATATTACATACTAGATCGATTAAAAAAAAAACTAACTTCAGTTGAGTTGTGATCAGTTTCACTTTAGTGGAGTACATATATATGGTTTTGCTACTCACCAAGCAGTGCTCAGGGTCTTCTGCCTCTGCCCTTAAAGATAAGTCCTGAATATGTTCAAGGAACCATATATGAAGCTGAGGATCAAACCTGGAATAGCTACATACAAAGGAAAATTCTTTACCTACTGCTCCAAGTCTGTTCTACTTCTATTCTCTACTGCTCCAAGTCCGACTGTTCCACTCTGTTATTTTATTTTTTTTAACAAAACGAATGTGCTAATATATTATTTATTTTATATTAGAGTTTAAATTTAAGCAAAAAAAAGGTAGATTCCAGAAGGATGCTTACTCATTCAGCTTCAGATATATCATTCAAGGAACTGACTATAGAGCTGCATTTGGACATAAAATGTTCTCTTCAACTTATTTTCTTGTGGTCATATGTGCTACTTAGTTGGAAGTTTCAAGGCTGGTGAGCTGAGTTAAGGATAAACATCTGGAACTTCAATTCTTAAAAATATAGTGTTCAACTTAGTTATTATGGTGCCCCAAGTGCCAGCCAGCATAATTCCTGTTTGTGTCGTTTTGGGGTCCTGTCTGCAAATACCATGCGAAATGTTATGGTATCACTTTTCCTAAATAATTTCAACATAGCCTGAAGTGAGCTGGTAATTATTCTATTGTGAAACATTCAGAACCTAGTAAATTATAATTTTGAGGCTGGCACAAGTAGAGATTAAACTTTTACCATTTCCTGTTCATTCTAGTCAAAATCTTTATCCTCTAAAACTTCTGGTGTTTCCATGGGGTGGATATAAAACTAGTCCACTGTCCATAGGGACTGACTAACCATTTCATTTTTCTCTGTCTCTGCCACTCCTTTGTGGTTTTGTGGGAAAGGAGGGATGCCAGACTAAATACCAAAGTTATCTCCTTGGCATGCCCTTCCAAGCACTGACAGCAGGGAAGGGAATGTTTCGTTTCACTGACCAATTTGAATAGAAACAAATGGAAACTAAGGATAAAGACTCAGAACAGTTATTACTAGTTCTTCAGAAAGTACTGACTATGTGATGCCATTTTCTTATTGATTCATTCTATAAGTTTATATTACTGATTCATTCCCTTGAATAGAAACAAATTTTATGGTCTGTTTTTGGGCCACACCTAACTATCCTCTGGGCTTACTTTTAGCTTTGCACTCAGGAAGCATTCCTAATGTGATGGCACCCAAGGGACCAGATGGGATGCTTGGGATTGAACGTGAGTCAGCTGCATCCAAAGCAAGCAACCTTGCCTTGAACTATCTCTCTGGCATCAAGAAAAAAAATGGACGTGCTCTGAGAAAAAATGTTTAGAAATCTAATTTCTTACTGAAGTGCCCATTTGCACTTCTTGGCTCTTTTCTCCTCAAGTTTTCTTGTGTCAACATGTGTCTGGTTTTCTGCAGAATACACAGATTCATGCATGACCTGTTAAAAACAGGTGGGCATGGCTCATTTGCATTTATGACTCCTGTCATGGTTTGACATTTGGAGGTATTGTCCTGTATCTTCAATTTTGAGAGTTTTGCATTACAGAACTGAGACAGTAATTGCAAATACATACACCTATCAGTTAAATGATGCGGTACGTAGGTTTGATAATTTTTATAAATTATTTGACTCAGGTGTATGTATGTGTGTGTGTGTGTGTGTGCGTGTGTATGAGAGAGAAAGAGACTACTACATAAATTGTAATTCCCAGATTGCCTTGTGTTCTATTTCTTTTCTTTTTTTCTTTAGTTTTTCTTTTTGGTCACACATAGCAATGCTCATGGGTTCATATGGAGTGTTGGGAAACAAATTCTGTTCAGCAGCTTACAAAACAAACTATTCACTCTACTACCTCTCTAGTCCCTAAGTGCTAGAGTGAAATATTTCACACTTGTGCAGGTGTAAAGTATTTTACTGTTTTTTTTTAATTTTATTGATTAATTGATTGTTCCTTGGGCCACACCCATAGGTGCTCAGGGGTTACTCCTGGCTCTGAACTCAGAAATTGCTCCTGGCAGGCTGGGGAACCATATCAGATTCCAGGAATCTAATCGGGCCCTTCCCCGGGTTGGCTGCATGCAAGGTAAATGTCCTACTGCTGTGCTATCTCTACGGCCTCGTATTTTACTGTTAATATTAAAACTTTCTTCAAATTTAGTGAACAACACATGACATTAAATACAATGTTTAACAATCACATTATTTAAGCGCTATGTTTGTTTGTTTTGTGTCACATCCAGCGGAGCTCAGGATTACTCCTGGCTCTACACTCAGAAATCGCTCCTGGCAGGCTTTGGGGACCATATGGGATGCCGGCATTCGAACCACCATCCTTCTGTACGCAAGGCAAATGCCTTACCTCTATGCCATCTCACCGGCCCCCTATTCAAGCATTATGACTATTAATTATTGGCAGCATCCGAAAGCAAAGCAATTGAACAGACAAAGGACAGTCTAATAAGAAAAGTCAAGGATGTGTATTTGGTAAAAAGAAAAAAAAATGTTTCTTGGACAGGAATTGGATGCTGAAAGAAGGTAAAGTGACAAGCAAGATACCCCATTCAATAACAATATTGCAAACCACAGTGCCTAAAAAAAAAAAAAAGAGAAAAATTAGATTGAGAGAGTGAGAATGAGCAAGAGAGAGGGGACAGACAAAAGGAGAAGAGGGAGGAAGAGGAGGAGGAGGAGAAGGGAGAGGAGGAGAAGGGGGAGGAGGTCTGCCATAGAGGCAGATGTGGGTGGGTGGGAGGGAAATTGGGGGACATTGGTGGCAGAAAATGTACACTGGTGAAAGAATGATTGTTGTACTCCATAGTAAACAATTTTGTAACTCTGATGATTCAATAAAAAATGTGTTTCTTATGTACCAATGAAATATGAGTATATATAACTTTACTCATTAATAGAATCATTTATTAATAAATATTTGGATGTTATATGGTGAGAGATCTGCAAATATTTAGCTTTGTGTTCACTCCATTTTGCTAAGAATGAATGAGATTATTCTGTAGTCACATTTTTGGTCCAAATAAGTAAATACTGTTTAATGTTTATACAAACAGTACCACCAAACATTCCAATTAATCTAGAAGTGTTAGTTTCTGAATGAATGTTTATCTTAAAGAGGTTCAGATTTTTCTTCAACCAAGATAAGTTATCTTCTGGGCAGACACTGGTTTCAAATGTAGAAGCCTATTTCCCCCAATAAAATGATGGAAAACAAGTTCATTCAAGGAGGAAATACGAATTCCAATATCCTCTGAGCTCCCTTCAGTGTCTTCTATACTGTACTGTTGACACACCGTGTTTTGTGTGTGATAACTTGCAGCTCTTTAATTCCCTTCTCTTCCATTTCCCTCCTCCTGGGTTTATTTACATGCAGCATTGCTGCTAATTAACTTCTGGGAGAGAGGAGGGCGATTTCTATACATCCTCTTGGTTGTAGCCCCTTGAGGAGACAGTCCCAGACGTAGGAAGAGCTTCGTCTTTTACTCATTACCTTTCGCAAACAGAGTCTGTCCCTTTAGTGACCAACTGCTGTGTTCACAGCTTCTAGTAAGGAATTGAGCAATTTGGCCAAATTAATTTTCTTCCCTTCAAGGTAGTTCTCAGTAGGTAATGCCTATGTATATGCATTCTTAACTGGGTGGCTTCTGAAAAGTACGCTGCTTTCCAAGATGGAAATGTGGAAGATGAAAGGACCATCTCTCCTGTCCACTTTTGACTGAAATATGACACATATTACTGAAAACTGTCTTCTGTGTCTACATGGTGGAAATTTATTTTTTTAAATACCTCTGTCTAACTTTGAATGCATGGAGGCAAGAGACATTGATTTGTTTACACTTGGTCAACTGACTGTAACAAGGAAAATAATAGGCTCTGAAAATGTTCATTTATAGATATTTTCAGAGGAGATTGTCTTGCCTACTGCCATCTTCTCACACCTTTCAAATTCCTTTTAGACTAGAAAGAATGTCCGTTGTTGTGACATCTACATATTTCATTCATCCCTTCCTACACTCGTGCAAGAGCCATGGCAAGATTTTTTCAGTAGTCAGCATTGACTAGGTGAAATTCTGTGTGTCCATGTGCTTCCTGGAAAGGTTAACACATGTTCATTCTTGAAATCTCTTTAGGGCAGACACAGGAATTTTTACTCAGACTTCCTTCCACCTAGAACATCAATAAAAATGGAAATGAAAGCTTCCAAACTTACTTCTGATGAAACAATATGCTGCCTAAATTCAGTTAATTGTAAGGTACTTAGTGTTGAAAGAAAAAAGATATGCTAATCTTATTAAAATATGCCTGGTTAAATTTAGCTATAAATTCCATTTAGGGACTCCTGCTTTATACATTCTTCCAAGTCAGAATGTCTGGAAAGAAAACCACCCACTGAGCAGGATACAGAGTTAGTAATTTGGAAAGGTGAAAAGTTTAATTATGAGTCTATCTTCTGGGGAAAAGTGAAACTAGGCTGGATTCTTAATTTTTTTTGTTTGTTTAGATTAAACCAACTGAAGGGCTCTTTCACATTGTTTACTTTTATATTACTCTGACAGTAAGAAAAGCTTTTAACAATTTTTTTTTAGTTGCATTTGAAATGAAGTTGTTTTTAGTATATACAAATGAGGGGAAGAGGCTAAACTGAAATAGAGTTCAACGGTGTTTAGACAGACTTGATTGATTTTGAATTTTCCAGATAATGAACGAGTATAGTATTTTGAATTGTGGATAAAGGTTTGCCTAGGGATTTAGAGGTCAAGGGTACGCATTGTAGCATTTCTCAGTACTCACTTTTTCTATGTAATTTCGTGCAAAAATGATGTATTTAAAGAGCTTTTATCACAATTTCTCCTCACAGGATAAAATATATTCTTTATACAATATTTATAAATATATAAAAGTTATAAAATTTGAATTAACACAAATATAGGTTGATTAAAATACTCAGAACACTTACATTAGGTTGTAGATAGGCAAACATCATCTAACCCAAAGACTATTTTATCTTATATGGACAATTTCAGACATAGATGGGTGGTTGTAGACATGAAGAGATGCAAAAAGACAAGACATAATTTACAAACGTTGGCAAAATGATTTATTAACGAACATCCTGGGGTAGTGCACGGCTGCTCCCCAACATCATCAGAGAACAATGCACTTGTAAATGTTGCACTGGGAAAAGATCACTTCTGTGTCACTGTCAAGTCGAAAATTTTAAGTTTAAAGATGAGAATTTTCAACCATCTGTATAAAGAATGGCCACAGACTCTTGTTCAGTGTTTACTGTATATGCATGTGAATGGGCGTGTGTTTGCATGTGTGCACATGTATGTGTGTGTTCTGGAAGCTTGTGGTCTATGAAAGCTATTTGATTGTACTTACTTTTCTGATTCATGAAATCAGCACCCCCACATTTCTCACATTCATACCCTTATTCCAAGTCTCATCTCCCTCTGCTCTGTCCTTTCTTCTGGATCAAGGACACAGACATCCCTTCAACTTGTGACCATACTGAGGGATACTGGCAAGTCAAGCATCACTTGGCCCTTAGGGTACTGAGAATCACTGAGAACATGCCCTTCTTGGGGATTCTCTATTTAGCTTGTTTCTAGCTAAAATGCTTCCCCTTACCCCAATGATCCTTCTACTTCACCCAAAATTTGAGTTTTTGTCACTAAGCTTGTGGCTTCAAAGAAAAGCTTTCCTTGGCTATGCAGTCTAAAAAGCTCCTTTTAACTTTTCCCCATATTATTTCTTATTGATTTTTTTTTGGATTAGTTTTTGACTAGTTTCCTTGTGAAAATAAAGAATAATGTAATGTCTAATTAGTAAGGTTTCTCTGAACATCTTAAAATCATAAAATATATGTCATCATATAACATATGTCATCATATAACATATAAAATATATGTCAAGCATGTAGAACTTGCCTGGCATAGGGGTTGGCATGATAGTACAGTTAGTAAGGAATTTGCCTTTCATGAAGCAGACTCCTAGCACAACATATGCTCCCCTGAACACCACTGGAAGTGATTTCTGGTCACTACTGAGTGTGGCCTGAAAAACAAAACAAAAAAGACTATGCTATATAAAATTAGGTATTATCCCCACCAGTTCTATTCACATTATGAGCATAAATCCTACCATTATCATGACTATCCCCCTCCCAGAATTACTGATCGTATCTAAAACGGTTATAATCACGATGAGTAACACTGCTCTCTCATCATAGTCATCAGCAGCAATACCATTATTTCTATCATTACCTCTATAGCCATCACTATCATTTCTTCCTTTCCATTAATATATCACTGCCTTTTATTCCCATAGCAATGCCTGGAATATACTGGACAACAAATATTTGCTCATTGCACAAACTGTGAGGGAGGACAAGACCACACATTTGGAGTAAAGCAAAACCAAACTTTATTCTGTCAGCCACAAACCCCATACTGACCAGTCAGGGCTGTCTCCAGAGGAGATGGCTCTGCCAAGGTCATAAGCCAAATTATATTGGGAGGGGATGATAGGAAGATTCTAGTTTCTCATGATCTTTAAAATGTTTGGCTGTTGTCTAGGGTACCTTCCTACTGCTTTCTTGTGTCCTTTCCCGATAGGTTACCTGGTATGGCCAAGTATCTTGGGTAGCAATGGAAACTTAGGCCTAAGAAAGAGAAGCCTAATACACATGGTCCTTACAAAATGGCATTCCTAACCTTGTTCAGAACCCAGGACCCCACAAAAAACTCAATTTATCAAGAATTAAAATAGTCTTATCCTCCACTCTCTTTCTCTACTATTTACCAGATGACTGAAAATCTAATCATGGAACTGTATTCAAATGTATTTATTTAGACTCAATTGTGCTTTTCAAGAATAATTTTTATTGAAGTAAGTATTTGCTACATTAATTTTTTCTTTACATACTCTTTATTTAAAACTATTTATTTCTATTTTCAGGAAAGGACACACCCAGAAGTTCTCAGGGCTTACTTTTGGTTCTGTGCTCAGGGATCATTCCTGATGAAGTTCAGAGGAACATATGTGATATCAGAGATCAATCCAGGATCAGGTGCAATCTAGTGCCTTACCTATAATACTATCTCTTTAACCATATTTTATTTATTTTTGAATTGAGATGGAATTGTTTAAAAATAGTATATTTTAGTTTCAGAACTACTACATGAGTTCTTCCAACTGTCTTTTAAGACTCCTCCACCTCTATCCCATGATTCCTTTTCCACATATTTGCCAGTTTTATTGATCATGTCTCAAGGTTTGTTTCCATGGGGAATTGTCTAATCCCTTCCTTTTTTTGTTTATGCTGGACATAGGCACAAGATCATCTGGTATTTGTCTTTTATTTTTTTTGGGGGGGGGCTATACCCTGTGATGCTCAGGGGTTAATCCAGGTTATGCACTCAGAAATCGCTCCTGGCTAGGGGGACCATAAGGGATGCCAGGGTTTGAACCAGGTCCATCCTGGATCTGCCGCGTGCAAGGCAAATACCCTACCACTGTACAATCTCTTTGGCCCCCTGTCTTTTACTTTCTGACTCACTTCACTTAGCATAGATCCCTCCAAAAGTTTTAGGAAACGGCAAAAGTTTCTGTTTCTTTCTTTTTTTTTTTTTTTTTGGTTTTTGGGCCACACCCGTTTGACGCTCAGGGGTTACTCCTGGCTATGTGCTCAGAAATCGCCCCTGGCTTGGGGGGACCATATGGGACACCGGGGGATCGAACCGCGGTCCGTTCCTTGGCTAGCGCTTGTAAGGCAGACACCTTACCTCTAGCGCCACCTTCCCGGCCCCAAGTTTCTGTTTCTTATAAGTGAATAGTATTCCAATTTTTATATACCACAATTTCTTTATCTATTATCTGTTGTTGAGCACACTGTTTTTTTCTTTAATAAATTTCGACAACAGAGACTGAGCAGAACCTTTGGATCCATCATTGGCTTAGGGACTGAATGAAAACAGGGAGCGCTTGTTACAGAAGACTGAACACAACAACAATGATGGAACAGAACCTCTAGAACCGTAAAGACTCTATCCTAGACCCTGTCCTACGACCTGCGCAAATACCAAGATCGCTAGCTACAGTGGCCTGATTTTCTCATCTACAACTGAGAGGAAAGTTTCCTGGCACCACAAAAAAGCCCTTGGGATGGGGTAATGAGTATATGTGGAGCTTGTGGTTGATCCCATGATGGTATGCTTCAAGGATGGAGAAACCCTGAATCTCTTAGACTTAGGCCATGGGAATTCCTTTTCTTCCCCAATGCTTACTGTGCCTATGCAAAAATAAATAAATAAATAAATAAATAAATAAAATAAAAATGGGGGGAACGCCAAACCCTGCCACTCCAGCACCCGTTCTTTTTCTTGTTTTGTTTTGATTTGTTAGTTTTTGACTTGATTTTCCTTCTCTCTTTTTCTTCTTCCACTTTTTTCTTTCTTTTTCACTCTTGTGGTTATTATTTGGAGATTTTCTTTTCTTTGCCGGGTGCATTTTTTTTATCTTCCCTCTTTCTTTTTTTTTTCTCTTCTTTCTTATTTTGGTAGTCACTACCAAATTTTTCTTCCTTTTTCTTATCCTTTTTATCTCCAACAACAGCAGAATAGATACCCAATCTACAACAAGCTGTAAAGTGGAGACCAGTTACACTAGTATTCTGAGGGGTAAAGGGGGGAGATATCAGATGCATGCTGGGAACAGAAGTGAAGGGAGGACAACACTGGTGGTGGGATTGCCCCTCACTCATTGTCACTATGTACCATAAATAATTCTGTGAAAGATTTGTAATGCACTTTGGTCACAATAAAAATTTATTTAAAAAACATATTTTTTATTTTTTTAAATACTTTTTTTGCTTCTTTTTGGGCCACAGCCAATGACACTCAGGGGTCACTCCTGGTTATGCACTCAGAAATCACTCCTGGCTTGGGACGATATGAGACACAGGAGAATCGAACTGAGCTCTTTCCTAGGTCAGCGTGTGCAAGGCAAATGCCCTACTGCTGTGCCATTGTTCGGGCCCCTAAATAATTTTTTATTAATATCTTAAGACCATGATTACAAACATGTTTGTAGTTGAGTTACAGTCATAAAAAAGTATACCCTCCTTCACCAGTGCAACCTTCCCACCACTAATACCCCCAATCTCCCTCCTCCCACCCCCTGTCTGTCTTAGAGACAGGAATTCTATGTCTATCACTCACTACCATTGTCATGATAGTTATTGGAGTAGCTAATTCTCTAACTGCACTCACCAATCTTTGTGGTAAGCTTTGTGGTCTTTTCAAACCTCATTTCAAACCTCATCTTTATTGTCTCTGGGTATTACTACTATCTTTTATTTTTCTTAAATCCCACAAATGAGTGAGACTATTCTGTATCTATCTCTCTCCCTCTGACTCATTTTACTCAGCACAATAGTTTCTATGACCATCCATGTATAGGAAAATTTCATGATTTTATGTTTATTTTTCTTTTTTTGTTTTGTTTTGTTTTGTTTTTGTTTTTTTTTTTTTGGGTCACACCCGGCGGTGCTCAGGGGTTACTCCTGGCAGTCTGCTCAGAAATAGCTCCTGGCAGGCACGGGGGACCATATGGGACACCGGGATTCGAACCAACCACCTTTGGTCCTGGATTGGCTGCTTGCAAGGCAAACGCCGCTGTGCTATCTCTCCGGGCCCTTATGTTTATTTTTCTATTGTAAATAATACATAATGAACATAGGGTATACCTATCTTTTCAAATGAATATTTTTATATTCTTGGGGTAGATTTCCAAGAGTGAAAACAAGCTGTTACTATAGGAGTTCTCTTCATTAATGTTTTGAAAATTCTCCAAATTGTTTTCCAGAGAAATTGAACCATGTAACAGTTCCATCAATAGTGCCAATTCCTTTCCCTATATCTCTAACAGCATTTATTATTTCTGGTCTTTTTCATTGAGACTATGTGAGGTGAACTACTGGTTTTTTTTTTATATTGTAGCTTTGATATGTATTTACCTGATATGTAGTGATGATGAACACTTTTTCCATTGTTTGGCTATTTTAATACCTTTAGAGAAATCTTTATTCATCTCCTTCTCCTGCTTTTTTTTTGAAATTTTTAAACTTTATTTTTTTTATTTATTGATTGACTCATTTTGGGCCACACTGGCAGCGACCAAGGGTTATTCTTGACTCTGCACTCAGAAATCGCACCTTGCAAGCTGGGGACCATATGAGATGCTGAGAATTAAACCGGGTCCCTCCTGGGTCGGCTGCATGCAAGACAAATGTCCTACAGCTGTGCTATCTCTAAGGCCGCAGTTTTGATTTGCTTTGCTTTATTTTTTTTTCTTTTCACATCAGCTGTGTTTGGGCTTATTCTGATCTTCTCAAGGATTAATCCTACGGGATGGGTGAGTTAAAATGTTGGGGATTGAACCCACTTAACTGTTTCAAGACAAGCACACTGGCCCTCCTATTCACATTAAATTTTTTTTATCAGGTTTTACAGTCCCTTATGATTCTTGTATATTAATAATTTGATGTATGGTAAAAATATTTTCTATTTGTTGGGTATCTTTTTATTTTAGGCCTTATTTATTTTGTAGTGCAGAAGCTTTTCAGTTTAAATTGGTCCCATTTATTTATTTTTCCTATGCCAAGGAATGCTACCTTGTCTGCAACCAAAATCTAATTTCTATCCTTCATAGTGAATTCCTGTTACCTAACTTACCGACACAACTCTTCTTTCCCTTCTGCTTTCATATTGTTCTTATGGTCTAGGAATTTGTTTTGTTATCTTATTCACTCACTTGCTTTAAATCATCCACATATGACTGATATCATCTGGTAATTATCTTTCGATTGCTTAACATGATATCATAGGGTTATCAATGCTTTTTATAAATGGCAAGATTTTTTTATAAGAGAATATGTTTTATAAGAGAATAAGTTGAGTAGTATAGCATTGCATATTAATCACATCTTTTTACATTTATTTATTCAATAATAAAATTTATTCTTCAACAATTGAAATAGTTTCTAAATCTTGGTTGTTGAAAATAGAGGTGAATTTCAAATTAGTGTTTTTTATTTTCTTTGGATAAATATCAAGAGCTGTGACAGCTAGGCAATATATTATTTCTATTCTTAATTTTTTGAGGAATCCCATGTTTTTCAAAGTGGCAATACCAGTTTACATTCCTCACAATCATCTCTTGATGATTTTACTTCCCATTCTTGCTAAAACCTGCTCCTTGTCTGTTTTATATAGTCATTCTCACAGTGTTGGTGAGATCTCATTGTGGTTTTCATTATTAGTTTCACAAGTAACGCTGATATCTTTTATGTGCTTATATGTAACCACTGCAGGGCATGATAAGTTCCAGTCTCTACTTACCAGTCCTGAAGTTTACTGGGTGGGATCCTCAACCTTAAGAACTAACACAACACTTAGGTATAAGCAATAGGGAACTGTGTAAGTGTTGAGGTGGAGAGGAGTTAATGGGGAGTACTGCCTTAGGGGCTACCCTTGACCCATAGGGTCAAATGTCAATGAATGAACGAATGCTTTCCCTTAACCTCTTCTAGGCAGACAGCTCTGACAGGCATCTCAGTAAGGCTTCTCCAAGGACTGGCAGGATCCAGCACCAGTTGCCCGAAGCAGTGGCCAATTCAAATATACATCTCAGAGCTTCTGTCCCTTTGGCTGTTATATCCTCCTTAATCCTTCTTTTCTGCCCTCTGGAATCACCTTCCAATTAAATTACCTGCATGCATGCCTTTGTCTCTAGCTCTGCTCTAAGGGGCATCCAGGCTGACAAGGGCTCTGCAGCAGTTTAAAAACATAAATAAAATAAAATAAAACTGTAGGGAAGTCTTCCACATGTGATAGACTTGAAAACAAATAACTTTTTACAAAGAATAAGGTATTTAAAAGGCTAAATCCAATTTGGGGGAAATGGTCTTTCTCTTTAGAAGAGCTGAAATTGATATCATAAAATTTATATAACACATGAAACTCATGTCTTTATATAGCACATACAAATTGTATATGTATTTTAAAATACCTATAGAAAATAAGTCTCAGAACACACCTAAATATTTAGTTGATGACTAACAGGAATCAGTTAATGTCTTGGTTTTACTACCTAAACATGTCAAATGTTACTGCACATGTGGTAACATCCTATTCTAAAAATAACTTTAGGATAATCCTTTGGTGACAATATTGATCAATTTTACTTGAATTCTCTTGATTAAAGAGGGAATGTTAGTTTATTCAGAATCTTAAGAATGATTAGGTATTTAGGTACAGCTGAGTTCTAAAGATGGAACCACTGCAATGGCAGCATCTATACCAGACACTTGCTTTCAGGCACAGCCAGGTTAGAGAGAGACTATTGGGATAAACAAGTGCAGCAATTTGGGGCTGGAGGAATAGTACAGTGATAGGCTGTTTGCCTTGCATGAGGCAGACCTGGATAGACCTGGGTTCTACATATGGTTCCCTGAGTCTGCCAGGAGTGATTTCTGAACACAGTCAGGACTAACTCCTGAGTGCCACTGGGTGTGACCCAAAAGTCAAAAACCAATCAACCAACCAAACAAACAAAAAAATAAAAACAAGTGCAGCAAGGATCCAGCCTGATGTGCTATGTGTCAAAAGACTGTAGTTCTTTTTTTTTTTTTTTTTGGTTTTTGGGTCACACCCGGCGATGCTCAGGGGTTACTCCTGGCTGCTTGCTCAGAAATAGCTCCTGGCAGGCAAGGGGGACCATATGGGACACCGGGATTCGAACCAACCACCTTAGGTTCTGGATGGGCTGCTTGCAAGGCAAACACCGCTGTGCTATCTCTCCGGGCCCGACTGTAGTTATTTCTACTGGGAGTAAAGAGTAGAAGGGAGAGTAATTCATGAAGATGTTATAGAAAATAAAACCCTTGAATCTCACTTAAAAATATTCCTCCTTCAAGCTGCACAACTGGTTTGGCAGCTGAATTACTCCAGATAAACCCCATCACTACCAGGTCCAGATCTCTGTAGTTTTGGGGAATTAATGGGCCAAAGGCCCAGAATTTCACCTACCTACATCCAGCTTCTACTGCAACCAGAGAAATGGTCCAGCTTCACGACCACACTCTGAGAGATGCTGGCAGCTGATCATGCCAGCTTCAGAGCTCTTGTGATCACAATCAAGTGACAACTCCAAACTTTAGTGATAGCCCAGTAGGAACATAGAAACTTAGATGGGAAAGATGTGTGGAAGCCCATCAAGCTCAATGAGTGAAAACAATAACACAGAAATGCTTAACTTTTATCTAACTGCTCAGTTAATCCTTAGACAATGACTTTAGTATCACCTTTATGAGATATATGCTGTTGCAAGCAATATAAAATAAATTATTTTGCACCCACATGAGCAGGTTGGAATTCAAACCAGGAGAGGAAACTGGGGACATTTGGTATAGAGTAGATCACATTGGTGGTGGGAGTGATATTAGAACATTGAATAGCTGAAACAAGTGAATAACTGTAAATCACAGTGTTCAAATAAAGTTCCATAGTAAAAAATTCTCTCCTCTTCTCCTTTTCCCTTCCACCCCACTCCCTCCTTCCCTTCCCTGTTGTGAAGAAAATACATCTGATTTTCATGCTTGTACACTCAGCCAGGGTACTTACCCAGGGTTCACACATAGTGCTCTCGGGCATTGGCCTCAAAGATGTGGAGCTCATTAGGGCTTGCACATTTAAGTTGTGTTGCTTTCACACACCTGGATCTGTGCCAGAAATCACATACTCTGTTGTTTGGCTTGGAGCCCCAGGCAGAAGAAGGTCTGGAACCTCTTGTACATGTGGGGTGGCAGCAAGGATCAAACTCACAGCCTAATGCTTGCAAGCAGGATCTTTAAAGCACTGAGCCACCTTCTGGGGTTTTGAGTCTCACATTAATAGGTAAGTAGGGCCTGAGAGATAGTACAGAAGTTAAGATGAACTCTGAATCAAATCCATAGCACTGCATATAGTTTCCTGAGCCCCTCCAGGAGTAATCCCTAACTACAGTGCCAGGAGTAAACCCTGAGCTTTGCTGGATGTGGCACAAACTAAACAATTTGCCAGGAACGTCAAGAAGAAAACAGGGCAAACGCATGTGACTTAGATTTTATTATACAGACACTTGGAGTCATAGAAGACCATGTTTAGGCAGGAGAATAGAGTGATAAGCTATGTGGCTTATTGTGAGTTACGAGTAGAGGCAGAAACATTAATTTCAAGAGCAGCAGTCTTCAGGGGGAGAGGTGCTGAAGCCAGGTCAAGACTTGTTTGCAGGGAGAGGACTGAAGGGCTTGTGTGAGAGAAAATGTAATTAGGACCTCCCAGATGGTTGGGAGAGTGAGTCAGTCTGCTTTGCTGAGTCTCAGGAGAATTTATTGGTCTAATAATTCCCTAATGGGCATTTGCCTCTGGGAACAGGTGATGTGAGGTTCTACTATAAAACCTTTCACACATTTTTCTGTCAATTGTGTCTTTGTTCATGTCTGAAGACCTTCCTGATTTAGCATTTTCATCTCCCCTTCATCTACAAAACAGGTGATGAGTCTCATCAGTATTATCAGAAGTGAGTAATATCAAAAGAGGAAAAGGAGAAGTGTAGCAGAGATGCTTTGGGGGCTTATTTCTAAGTATATTAGTTAAAGGAAGTTTATTATTTGTTTTTGGGTTACACCTGGAAATGCTTGGGGGTCATTCTAGGTGGTTCTTGGGAGGAAAAAGTGGTGCCAGGCATTGAACTGAGGAAGATTCAGTTCAATCTTTAGTTCAACCCCTGGACATACACTCTGTCTATCTCTGTATATCTCTCTTAAAATGTTTTAAATATCTCATACAATAACTGTTCCTTTGACACTCAAAATAAATACCTGAAAAGTTTATAGCTGGGCTTGGGTGATTTTATTCTATTTTATTTTGTTGGTGTTCGGGCCAGACCTGGCAATGCTTAGGGTTTACTCTGGCTCTTCATTTAGGGATCACTCCTGATGTTGATCAGGGAACCATAGGGGATGCTGGGGTTGGAGCCCGAGTCAGTTGAGTGCAAGGCAAACAACATACTTGCTGTGCTATCTCTCAGACCCAGCTCGGGCAACTTTAATATTATGGTCTAATATGTGTGTTTTACTCCTCGTGATTTTATTTATTTTAAATGATAGGACATCTAAATAGCAATAAACTTTATATAAATTAATATTAGAGGGTTGGGGGCTGGAGAGATAGGATGGAGGTAGGGCATTTGCCTTTCATGCAGAAGGACAGTGGTTCGAATCCCAGCATCCCATATGGTCCCCCGAGCCAGGAGCTATTTCTGAACATAGAACCAGGAGTAATCCCTGAGTGCTGCCGGGTGTGACCCCCCCCCCAAATTTAATATTAGAGGGTTGATAAGGGAAAATCATTACACATTAAAAGTGAAAAGAAGGGACAGAAGATTGATGTCGATATTTTTTCTGAATTTCTTTTATTAAAACAGAAGTCATCCTCATTGGAGTCTTGAACATGATAGACATGAGCTCCTGATACCTCTGTATAACTCCCCTGATATGCTTTCTGTAAGTATTTCTGAATATATATCTGAATACATACTGATATTTCCAAATAAAATATAAAATATTTTACTCACTTCTGCATTGAAAATCATTCTATTTCATTTTATTTTGGAGGCCTCCAAAGTGGTGCTCAGGAGGTCCCTCCTTGTGATTATCAACTAATGGGGCCTTTGGTTCAATGCAAGGACCTAAGGATGTGGTGCCAATCATGCTTTGTGATATGAGGAATTAACTGGTGCCCTGGGGGTGCTTAGGGCCACCCAGGGCCAAATATGGCAGTGCTTGGGGGACTATCTAAAGCTGAAAATAGGGTTGGTCATCAGCCCCTAAAATGATTTAAATATAATTATATAGGGAAAACATCATTTAAGAAAATAACATGCATGCACCTATTAAATTATTAAAGCCTGAAATTGCAGTAATATTCTATTAGTATTAGAAGAAAAACTTTATGTTGTAATATAGATATGTGTATTTGTGTAAGCTTTGTACATCATACATAAACACCTTTAGAGCTATGTTTGCAAATATATATTGTATTGTGCATCAGATATATTATTCAAAGCATTGTCCTTTATTGTACATAGGGGATTGGTTCTCTTAATAAATACCTTAAATACCTAGTCTTTGAATATTTATGTCTCTTATATAAAATCACATAGTATTTGCAATAACCTGCATATATCTTACAAATACTTTGAATTATCTCATCACTTATGATATAATGCTATGTTTATAGTGGCTATTATTTGGGGATAATGTTAAGGAAAAAGCTGTACATAATTAGTACAGATGCAAACATTATAGGACTCCTGGAATAACCTTGGTGTATTCTTTAATATCCTAAAGAAATTATGCAAGGAACATATAGATATGTGAACAAAAACATAAATGAATTTGTTACTATTGTGGGCCACAGGTGTTTTGTAACTACTGTGCAACACTTTTGTGGTAATAGATAACTAAAGAACCCACACATTCTTGTGTAATAAATGTAGATATAAAAGTAATACTGGTTGGGGCTGGAGAGATAGCAGAGCAGTGGGGTCATAGGTAGTCACAGAACATGGAGACCTATATTTTGATGTAAGCTTATATAAGCAAACCACAAAAAAATTTAATCAATTGCAATGCTATTCCCATAGATCTCCTAAAATATTTGTTTGAATCTTAGCATGCATACAACTGGCAAGATTTGAGTATTCTCTGTGTTCTATCATCAAGTTGGATATTATTGTATATTCTCTGTATACTTGGTTTGTTTCTTTCTACATACAGATGAGTGAGATCATCCTGTATTTGTCCTTTTGCCTCTGGTTTGTTTTGCTCGGCACAATACCTCAAATTCCATAAATTTGCAGTGACTTTATGTTTATCTGGTGGCTGCACGCTCCTCTGTTGTGTGTGAATCACGTTTTTTTAATCCATTCATTTGTTATTGGACATTTGGGCTAGTACAATATCCTGGTTATTGTTCTAAGAGATGCAATCAAGAGATGTTACTTGTATCTTTTTGAATGACCTCTTTATTGATACTTAATCAGTGGAAAGGTAAGTGTAGTAATCATAAGAAAATGATTATAATAAAAAATGACTATTGTGAATAAACTGATGTACTGGTAAATAATATTAAATCATATTAAATACAAGTTGGTAAACAATGTTACATATAAGTTTTGATATTCTAAAATATATTTATAAATGAAATTGAAGATATATGGGTATCATATTTCTAGATTAGAAGAATCAGTGTTAATATCCACATTACTAAAAGAGAACACTATCATCATTCAAAGAAAATTTAAAGGCCATGCCTGATGGTGTTCAGGGGTTACTCTTAGCTCTGTGCTCAGAAATCACTCCTGACAGACTGCGGGTTGATCATATACAAGGCAAATGCACTACCCACTGTGCTGCTATCACTCCAGCCCCCAAACAAAATTTTTTTAAATGGAAAAAGTGATTATAAAATTTATTCAGATCCCTAAAAGATTCCAAATGCTGAAATTATGCTGAGAAAGAACAAACCAAAAGACAATCACAATTCTGGATTTTATTGTGCGCTAAAGCTATGGTAATCAAAGCAGTATGATACTTGACTAAAATCTGTCCAATAGTTCAATGGAACAGAACCAAGAGCCAAGGAGTAAACTCTAGCATATAAGGTAAACTAATATTTGACAAGGGAGCCAAGAATATTTAATGGATAAAATGTCAAACTCTTCAGTAAGAGATTCTGAGAAAATTAAATATACACATGTAAAAAAATAAAACCAGACCTTTGCCTTAGATTCCTTACAAAAATTAACTTTGAATGTATAAAAATTTAAATAGAACTCTAAAACCATGACAATTATAGAAAAATATGGCAAAAACCTCTCGGTGTGGCTTTTGGCAATCATATTTTTAGATAAGATATTTAAAACATAAATATGTTTTTTGAGCCAGACATGGTTGTGCTTAGGCTTACTTCTAATTCTGTGCTTAGGGATCATTCTTGACTGTGTTTGGGAGAACGTATGTGGTACCAGAGATTGAAACTGGATTAGCAGAATGCAAAACAAAGCCCTACTTTTTAAAGTTGGATGATCTCAAATGAAAAAATACTTTGCATATCAAAAGAAGTATCAATGAAGTGAAAAGAAAACCTAACAAATTAGAAACAACATTTGCAATCATATTTCTGATAACCCCTTATGTAAAATGTATAAAGAACTCAAGAACAAACAAATAATAAAATAAAAAAATGCGCAATAGAGGGACTAGAGCGATAGTACAGAAGCCAGGGTTCTTGCTTCTCTTGCACACAGATGACCTAGGTTTTATCCTAGGAACCCTATCAGAGTAATTTCTGAGCAGAATCAGGAGTAAGCCATGAGCACATTGAGAACTTATTTCAAAGAGGATATATCAAAGGTCAATGATGAATTAAAAAATGATCAACATCACAGGTTATTAGGAAAATGGATAATCAATGGCCATAATCCTAAAGGCAAGAGATAAAAATGTTGATGTTTGAAAAAAAAATCATGTGGATTATTTACCTATTTTTCCAAATAAAAATAAATTTACCATAAGGCCAACAATACCACACTTAAAAATATAGCTAAAGGAAATGAAACACAGGCTTAGATATTTGCACTCCATGTCTATAGCAGTATTGTTTACAACAGCCAAGTCATAGAAATAACTTAAGTGTTCATCAAATCTATGGTGTAAATATTTATAAGCAATTATAGTAGTCCTTAAAAGAGAAAATTCTGTCATTTTCAACAATTTGGGTGGAACCTGAAAGCATATTGTTTAAGTGAAGTCAGAGGAAAACAAATACCATAATTTTATGTGTGGAATTTTGAAAAAGTCAAATTCATAAAAAGATATATTTTTGACTACCAGTAGTGAGGTTGAGAAAGAGGGAACTGGATAAATATGTTATAAAATGATAAACTCATATTCAAAAGGTAAATGATTACTAAGATGTAAAGTATGGCATAATGACTTCTCCTAACACTGCTATATTTTATATATATATATATATATTATATATCGTGGAGAGTAGATCTAAGAATCCCTTCCCCCTTTTTTGGTCACATCTATGTGAATAAAATTTCTTACTTATTTTGGTGATTTTATAATATATAGATATATATTTACCTATATATTTATCTATATTTACCTATTTATAGTAACTTTAAACTTATATAACAATGTATGTAAACTATATTATAAAATAAAACTGTAAAAATGACATATCACAATAAAAATAAAGTTATCAAACAAAAGGAAACAATTTTCATGATGTTAATATACAATAGTTCTCCTTGTAGTTTTTGAGATCAATTAATACTTATTGATAAAATGGACATCAAAGGCAATGTAGAAATGTTTTAAATGCCAGATGTGTTCAGTGAACATTCACAAATACTTAAAGCTTCTTTAACTTTAAGTAAAAATTTCCATTAAAGAGGAAGAATAGATTTTAGAAATGACTCTTTCATGGAGATAGAGGTTATAGTTCAATAATAGGTTTTGTTGACTTAAATTGATCAACTTTAACGGGTGTTGGCTGTGTTTTCCACATAGATATTTAAGAATATCTAGCTATAAATTTATAATATTTCCCTTAAGCATACTATACATATCATGTCATTTTCTTAGTTATTCTTTTTCTTTGATCTTTTATACAATAGTAGTTATGATATGCCTAAATGTTTTTCTTTTGGGGGGCAAAGCTAGATAGTACAGCAGGTTGGGCACTTGGCTTGCATTAGGATGGCTGCGTTCAATCTCCAGCGTCCCATACAGCTCCTCAAGCATCACCAGAAGTAATTCCTCAGTGCAGTTATATAATTCCTTGAGAATCGCTGGGAGTGGCCCCCAAATAAAATAAAACAAAAGCAAATGAATGTTTTTAATTTATATTGTTAAAATTCTGCTAGGTGTTGCTAGTTTTCTTGAATCTCAGATTAGGTAGCTTTGAATAAATCACTGCTATTTATTTTTACCCAATATCTGTCTTCATTTCTTTTTCTCCATGTATTATTGTTTTACTCTAGTCATCTCTTATACTGTGTTCAGGTTATTTTTTTCAATTTATGTTGAATTTGTGTGAAGTTTTGAATTTATATTGAAAATAAAATTACAATTTAATTTGGGCATATTCAGTACATCTCTCTGTGTTTACAGACTTCTCTGCTGCAGTAACTGCTAAGTTAACTTGAGTCATTGTTAACATGAGTCATTATTATTTTTAGAACTTCAGATTCTGCAATGAAATTTCCTATCTGTTCACTCATTTTACTAATACTTTTCTCTATATTAACACCTCAAACATTAGCTTCTGAAATTCCCATTGACTAGATATGCCAATTGTTGATTTGCTTTTGTTTATTTTTTCCTTTTCATAATTTGTTAATTTACTCCTTCTTCTCATACTATAAAAATCAAAATCCATGGAGGTCATAGTTTGTGTGCTGAGCTCCTAAGCAGTGCTGAGGATTCCCCAGGGGACTCCCAGTGACATGCTGTCAACTGGACCTGATGGTTCATGTCTAGGCAGCAGAGATATAGCACTGCTTACACTCAGTGGTACTCAAAGGTCTCCATGCTATACCTGGTAATGCTTGGTGAGGCAGGTAGGAAAGAACATAAAATGCCAGGGATCCAATTTGATTCTTAAGCATGCAAGGAATGCATTCCTAAAACCTAGACTATCTTCATGGTCTTATGTTGGATCTGGATACAAAATTTTCCTATATACTGTTTTTAAGTGGATCATCAACTAATTTCTATTTTGCTTTTGTTTCCCCCAGAAAAGGTATTTATTCCATTTCTTCTATAAAGCATTTAGGGTAGAAAGGTAGCTATTCTAATCCCATCCTGAACCAGGCTGAGCTGGGGATTAGCCACAGCTTTGTTCTTTCTCAGTTATCCTGTGGTTTCAAATGAGATTATAGAGATCTGTACCCTTCAGCTTAATTTACAACTTTCCTTGCCACCATAAACTGACTTATCTTGCTGATATGATCAGGATTTGGGTTTGCTAGAAGTTTGGTTCCAGCTTTAGTTAGTTTCAGTTTACTTCTAAATTCGAAAGCAGCAGGCCCCTGGAACTTAAACCCTAAATGGAACTATAATATCTCTTTTACTTTTCAGTTTCACTCCTATAATGTCACGGGGTAGGATTGTTAGGCCAAATAGATTTAGTGTTTATTTGGAAGTCTTCCAGAACTCATTCTGTCATGCCAGTTTCAATTATTCTCAGTTTTGCTTTTTCTCATTTGGACAGTTTTATTTTTTCAATTTTGACAGGACCTCATCTTTGTCCATTCAGACCCATATGGACATGGGGAGATATAATAGAGGCGTAAGGCATTGACTTGAACATGGCTGACACTGGTTAATTTTTCAGCACAACATATGGTCTCTGGAGCACTGCCAGGGATGACTCCTGAGTACTGAAACAGAGTAAGTGCTTAGTACAGCTGGTTGTGGTGTTTCTTAACCACACCTACAAACAAATGAAAAGGACCACTCAGATCCATCCCTCAACTGGGCAACCTCCTGAGCCAAGTATGGTAACAGTGACAGTGAACTTTGCTTATCTACTTGGTTTGCTGTTATCTGAAATTTAGTTCATTTTGATTATTTGAAGCCCCTGATCCTTGTGCCATGTGCCTAGTTTATCTAGTATCTTTATTTTGTGATAACAGTAAAGTTTTCCATGGGTTTCCACATATTAACTGAAAGTAAAACTCCTTTACCTGGACACAAGATGATTAGATGGAAGAAGAACTTGAACTACTGAAAAAACTTCAATCTTTTGTTTATTTTTAAAAACACTGGAAGCCTCTACTTTGTAGTGAGGTATAAATAATATTCTTTCTTCACTGATGATGAAGATCTAAATCATTTGTGTTCTTTGCTTCTAGTTTTCTCCAGAAAAAAGGCTCAGAGCAATAGAGACTGATTATAGCAAGATTTGTTGGGAGAAAATATCTGACAGATAAATTAATTTCTGACATTTTTCAGTTTGAAGAATATCCAAAACACTTGCATGTGTATATATATATATATGTATGTACATATATATCATGCTAGGAGTAGATGTACAGACAATATTCTTAACTATACAACATATTAATTAATTATTTCTGTCATACTCAGCAATGCTCAAGGGTTATTCTGCCTCTGCACTCAGAGATCACTCCTCGTAGTGATGGGGGAGCCACATGGGATACCAGAGACAAAATTTGGGTTGGTCATGTGCCAGGCAAGTGGCCTACCTGCTGTAGTATCACTCTGAGTCCTATCCCACAATGCATTATTTTAATATAGTTTCCTAATCTTTGATGGAATAGTTGATAGACTTGGTTACTATATCAGTAATTGAAGGTGGTATCTTATTATATGTAAAATATAAATTGAGATATAAAGCAGTATTCTTGACATTTTTTGGTGGAAAGATGATAACATTTTAATTAGAAACAAATGATTGTGGACATAAAGCTGAATAAATTTGGACTCAAAGGATCTGATATTTTATATGATTCCTCCTTTTTGAGCCACATCCAGCAGTGCTCAGAGATTACTCCTGACTACAGGGATCCCTCCTGGTAAGCTTAGGGGACTATTGGTGGTACTGAGGATTATGCCTGGGTTATATGTGAGACAGGCAAATCCCATAGCCATTTACTAACTCTCTGGACCTAAATGAGTCCCTTTATTTAAAAGTGTTACTCAGTACTTTTTCTCTCCTCATATTTATAAAGATATAAAAATTAGCACAAAAATTTTGTAAAGCATATTAACCAATATGATGATTGTGGACATATGCCTGGAAAATAGTAACAATATAAAATATCACTTTCTTGTCTTGGCATTGTTCATCTCGGAGGGGCGATATGGGAGGCATGCTGGGAACAAGGGTGGAGGAAGGACAATATTGGTGGTGGGAATGCCCCTGATTCATTGTCACTATGTACCTAAAATAGTACTGTGAATGATTTGAGATCCACTTTGGTCAAAATAAAACTTATTATAAAAAAAGATTCATGGGGGCCCGGGCGGGTGGCGCTGGAGGTAAGGTGCCTGCCTTTGCCTGCGCTAGCCTAGGACGGACCACGGTTCGATCCCCCGGCATCCCATATGGTCCCCAGGAAGCCAGGAGCAACTTCTGAGCACATAGCCAGGAGTAACCCTGAGCGTCACAGGGTGTGGCCCAAAAAAAAAAAAAAAAAAAAAAAAAAGATTCATGCTTCCTTGTATATACTAAAAAGTTAGAAGATATTTTTAATTTGGACACCAATTGTCTTGAATTTGAATCAGTTATGTATACAAAATTCAAGCATTATGTTGTTTTTTTTTTTACTTTAAGCATTTTCTCTCTCAATGCAAGCACTCTTTCAGAGTATAAATGCCACACAGAGAGGTACAGATTCTTCCTTAATATGCAAAAATTCACTTCAACTCATGTTTTCATTTAAACTACAAACAGAAACTACCTACAGGTAGAAATAAGAGGAATCTTGTCTTTAAGAAACTGACTTTCTGGGTCAGAGTGAGAGTACAGTGGGTAGTGTATTTATTTGCCTTGTACATGGCTGTCCTAGGTTTGAACTTTGGCACCCCAGTTAGTTTTCTGAGCACAGCCAGGAAAACCCTGAGCACAGAATCAGGAGTAAGCTGAATATGTCTTCACATCTCTAAAAAGAATGTCTGATTTTCCAAAGCACCCAAGACCCTCTACCAATAACTTTATGCCACATTTAGTCTCCCTCCCAATCCTACATCTCCACTCCCACCCCCATTCAGGATGCTTGGTAGTCTTAGATTTGCAATAAAGGGTCACGGGTTTATCATTTTTGATACTGTCTGTTTCTTTGCTTTGTTTCTCAGTATACCAAATGAATGAGATCATCCAGAGTTTGTTTTTTTCCCTCTGACTTACTTTGCTTATCATGAAACCCTTTATTTTTATTCGAGTTAAAATTAATTGCAAGATTTTATCCTTTTTTTTTTTTTACAGCCGAGTAGTGTTTTATTGTGTATATATAACATATGTCCTTAATCCATTAATTTGCTGTTGGAAATTTAGGTTCTTTCTATATCCTGGCTATTGCATTTAGTGCTGTCATGAACATAGGTTGTTGTGTAGAAGTAACTATGGGGATCGATTTTTTGAAAGTTAGCACGATCATTACACCATTTTCCTAAGCTACCAACATTTTTTTTTCCTTTCTTTCTATTTTTTAATAATTATTATTTTGACCAAAGTGGATTACAAGTCTTTCACAATAATATTTTAGGTACATAGTGACACTGAGTCAGGGGCATTCCCACCACCAATGTTGTCCTCCCTCCACCCCTGTTCCCAGCATAATCCTATATCCTCATCCTTTGCCCCTTGGGCTGCTAGTATAAGTGGTCCCCTCTATGTCTAGCTTGTTGTAGATTGGGTATCAAATCTGTTGTCGTTTGCTTTGGATTTGATGTTTAAGTCTGATCATTTTTCATTTCTACTCAATGTTCATACGACTCTGGTTTTGGTACCCTCCATTATTTCCCCCTCAATTTTTGAGGTGGAACAAGATGGTTCAAGTTATGTGGCTCTGCTAGAAAGAGAGAAAAAAAGGGGGGGGCAAAAATTAAACAAGCAAAAAATCGGAGGAGTTCTTTTAGAAGCTATAAATAATTATAAGAGAAGAAAGGGAAAAAGGAAGACAAACATAACAACAGTACAAAAAAAATCACACAAAACACCCAAAAAACACCACAGCAATAAAACTACAATCACACAATACCACGGTCTCAAAATAAAAACAAAACAAAGCACAAAAAAACCAATAACAACAATAACAAAATCAAAAAAATTAATGTGTTCTTTTTTTGCATAGGCACAGTAAATATTGGAGAGATTAGAAAGGAAACTCCCTTTGCCTAAAAGCTATAGGGTTTCTCCACCTTTGCAGTGTACTGTTATGGGAATAACTACAGATTTCATACATGTTCTTTTACTCTCCCCTAGTCCTTTTGTGATGTCTGGAAATATTTTGCTCCATCATGGATGATAAAATCAGGCCTCTGTTGCTAGAGATCTTGGTATTTGCACAGTCCAAAGGTTGGATACTAGAATGGAGTCTTTCTTTGCAGTTCTAGAAGTTCTGTTCCACCACTGTTGCTTTAATCAGTCTTCTGTAGTTGGTGGTCTTGGTTTTTGCACCAATCCTAGGATAAAGCCTAGGATAGAGTCTTTCATTATGTTTTCAGAAGATCTGCTCAGTTGCAGTTGTCTTAGTCAGACCTCTGGAATTAGAGATCTTGGTTGTTGTACAGATTGCAGGCCAAAGCCTAGACTAGGGTCTTTTTTATTGGTCCCAGGATAAGTTCTGCCCAGTCATGGTTGTCACAGTCAGTCTTCTGTAGTGATCTTGCCATTTGCATATATCAAAGGATGGCATGTCTTCTGATTTCATCTTATTGTTAGGTGGTGAGGTAAGACAACCTGCTCTTAGATCAAGTTGCTGCCATTTCCTCATTGTCAGGATGTCATATCAAAACTGGTGCATGTTCGTGTCAGAGCAGTATTAAGAATGTCCCAGAGGAAGTTTGGTTCCTGGAGCTGTTGAAGAGAACTATGTTGGTTCTATGTCTGAGATCTAGGGTTCTGGGTTGAACGGTCATTTTCTAATCGCATGGAATCTAAGTTGGGTCCACATGACATATGTTCAAGGTGGGAGGTGCCCACCTGTATTGTAAAGTGTATGAGGTCTTATCACTAATAGATAAGAGCTTGTTTCTATACTTAAAATTTCCCTCTTTTTAGTATGCCTTTACAAGAAGAAATGGTGTTATATTATATTGCTGGTGCATTTGGGGGTGTCAGACTTTATCATCTCTGTGCCCAAACTCAGGCCTCTTTTTAACACATACACAAAGGTCAAATCAAAATCAATTAAAGATCTTGATATCAAACTTGAAACCATAAAGTACCAAGAGAAAAATATAGGCAAATCACTCCATGACATTGAGACTGAAGACATCTTATCTTCTTTTTTTTTTTTTAAGATTATTTTTTTTCTCTTTATTTGGATATCTTGATTACATAAATGATTGTGATAAGGTTTCAGTCCTATAAAGATCACCCCTCTTCACCAGTGCAACATTCCCGCCACCAAAGTCCCAAATCTCCCTCCATCCCACCCCACCCCCACCTGTACTCCAGACAGGCTTTCCAGTTCCCTCATTCATTCACTTGATTATGGTAGTTCTCAGTGTAGTTATTTCTATAACTGTGCTCATCACTCTTGTGGTGAGCTTCATGGAGTGAGCTGGTGTTCCAGCTCTCCTCTAATTGTCTCTGAGGATTGTTACAAAAATGACTTTTATTTTTCTTAAGACCCATAGATGAGTGAGACTATTCTGCGTCTCTCTCTCTCCCTCTGACTTATTTCACTGAGCATGATAGATTCCATGTACATCCATGTATAGGAAAATTTCATGACTTCATCTCTCCTGACGGCTGCATAATATTCCATTGTGTATATGTACCACAATTTCTTTAGCCATTCGTCTGTTGAAGGGCATCTTGGTTGTTTCCAGAGCCTGGCTATTGTGAATAGTGCTGCAATAAATATAGGTGTGAGGAAGGGGTTTTTGTATTGTATTCTTGTGCTCCTAGGGTATATCCCTAGGAGTGGAATAGCTGGGTCGAATGGGAGCTCAATTTCCAGTTTTTGAAGAAACCTCCATATCGCTTTCCATAGAGGCTGTACTAGACGGCATTCCCACCAGCAGTGGATAAGAGTTCCTTTCTCTCCACATCCCCGCCAGCACTGATTGTTCTCATTCTTTGTGATGAGCGCCAATCTCTGTGGTGTGAGGTGGTATCTCATCGTTGTTTTGATTTGCATCTCTCTGATGATTAGTGACGAGGAGCATTTTTTCATGTGTCTTTTGGCCATTTGTATTTTTTTTTATCAAAGTGTCTGTTCATTTCTTTTCCCCATTTTTTGATGGGATTAGATGTTTTTTTTTTGTAAAGTTCTGTCAGTGCCCTGTATATTTTGGATATTAGCCCCTTATCTGAAGGATGTTGGGTGAATAGTTTCTCCCACTCAGTGGGTGACTCTTGTATCCTGGGCACTATTTCTTTTGAGGTGCAGAAGCTTTTCAGTTTAATGTATTCCCATCTGTTAATCTCTGCTTCCACTTGTTTGGAAAGTGCAGTTTCCTCCTTGAAGATACCTTTAGTCTCAATGTCATGGATGTTTTACCGACATGTTGTTCTATATACCTTATGGTATCTGGTCTGATATCAAGGTCTTTAATCCATTTGGATTTTACCTTCGTACATGATGTTAACTGGGGGTCTATGTTCGCTTTTTTGCAAGTCGCTAACCAGTTCTGCCAGCACCACTTGTTGAAGAGATTTTCTCTGCTCCACTTAGGATTTCTTGCTCCTTTGTCAAAAATTAGGTAATTGTATGCCTGGGGAATGTTCTCTGAGAACTCAAGCCTATTCCACTGATCTGAGGGTCTGTCTTTATTCCAATACCATGCTGTTTTAATAACTATTGCTTTGTAGTACAGTTTAAAGTTGGGGAAAGTAATGCCTCCCATTTTCCTTTTCCCTAGGAGTGCTTTAGCTATTCGAGGATGTTTATTGTTCCAGATGAACTTCATAAGTGTTTGATCCACTTCTTTGAAGAATGTCATGGGTATTTTTGAGGGATCGCATTAAATCTGTATAATGCTTTGGGGAGTATTGCCATTTTAATGATGTTAATCCTGCCAAGCCATGAGCAGGGTAAGTGTTTCCATTTCCGTGTGTCCTCTCTTATTTCTTGGAGCAGGGCTTTATAGTTTTCTTTGTATAGGTCCTTCACGTCTTTGGTCAAGTTGACTCCAAGATATTTGAGTTTGTGTGGCACTATTGTGAATGGGATTGCTTTCCTGACTTCCATCTCCTCCCTATTATTATTGGTGTATAAAAAGGCCATTGATTTCTGTAGGTTGATTTTGTAGCCTGCCACCTTGCTATATGAAATCTATTATTTCTAGAAGCTTTTTGGTGGAGTCTTTAGGGTTTTCTAAGTAGAGTATCATATCATCTGCAAACAATGAGAGTTTGACTTCTTCCTTTCCTATCTGAATTCCCCTTGATATCTTTTTCTTGCTGATCGCTATAGCAAGAACTTCAGTACTAATATTTGAAGAGGAGTGGTGAGAGAGGGACAGCCTTGTCTTGTAACCCGAATTTAGAGGAAGGCTTTTAGTTTTTCTCCATTGAGGATATATTTGCCATTGGCTTGTGGTAGATGGCTTCAACTAGATTGAGAAAGGTTCCTTCCATTCCCATCTTGCTGAGAGTTTTGATCAAGAATGGGTGGTTGGACCTTATCAAATGCTTTCTCTGCATCTATTGATATGATCATGTGATTTTTATTTTTCTTGTTGTGATGTTGTGTATGATGTTAATAGATTTACGGATGTTAAACCATCCTTGCATTCCTGGGATGAAGCCTACTTGGTCGTAGTGTATGATCTTCTTGATGATGCATTGGATCCTATTTTGCCAGGATTTTGTTTGAAGATCTTTGCATCAGCATTCATCAGGGATATTGGTCTGTAATTTCTTTTTTGGCAGCATCTCTGTCTGGTTTTGGTATCAAGGTAATGTTGGCTTCATAAAAGCTGTTTGGGAGAGGTTCCCTTTTTTTCAATTTCATGGAAGAGTCTGGCTAGGATTGTAGTAGCTCCTCTTGAAAGATTTGAAAAAATTCATTAGGAAAACCATCTGGGGCCTGGGCTTTTCTTTTTTGGTAGATGTTTGATTACAGTTTTCAATTTCCTCAATAGTGATGGGGGTGTTTAGATATGCTACATCCTCCTTACTTAAATGTGGTAGGTTATAAGTGTCCAAGAATTTTTCCATTTCTTCTAGGTTCTCATGTTTTTGTAGCATAAAGTTTCTCAAAGTAGCCTCTGATTATCCTTTGGATCTCTGCAATTTCTGTTGTGATCTCCCCCTTTTCATTTCTGATACGGGTTATCAGATTTCTCTCTCTCTCTTTCTTTGTGAGTTTTGCCAATGGTCTATCAATCTTGTTTATTTTTTCAAAGAACCAGCTTCTGCTTTCGTTGATCTTTCGGATTGCTTTTTGGTTTTCCACTTCATTGAGTTCCGCTTTCAGCTTTATTATTTCCTTCTGTCTCCCTATTTTTGGTTCATTCTGTTGGTCATTTTCTAATTGTTTAAGCTGCGCCATTAAGTTATTCAGGTATGCTCCTTCTTCCTTCCTGATGTGTTTGCTTGTAGAGCTATAAATTTTCCTCTCAGGACTGCTTTTGCTGTGTCCCCCATAGATTCTGGCAGTTTGTGTCCTTCATTATCATTTGTTTCCAGGAAAGTTTTGATTTCTTTTGATTTCATCTCGGACCCACTGGTTGTTCAGTAGCAGGGTGTTTAATTTCCAATTGTTAAAGTTTTTCATTCTGTGTGGCTTTGTAGTTCACATCTAATTTTCAGAGCCTTGTGGTCAGCAAAGGTAGCCTGCAAGATTTCTATCCTCTTGATTTTATGGAGGTATGTTTTATGTGTCAGCATGTAGTCTATTCTGGAGAATGACCCATGTAC
Organism: Suncus etruscus; assembly: GCF_024139225.1. Classification (NCBI taxonomy): domain Eukaryota; kingdom Metazoa; phylum Chordata; class Mammalia; order Eulipotyphla; family Soricidae; genus Suncus; species Suncus etruscus. The sequence continues at coordinate 38,871,253 of NC_064854.1, forward strand.
ATTGGAAAAGAATGTGTATCCAGGTTTTTTGGGATGGAGTGTCCTGTATATATCTACTAGTCCTCTTTCTTCCATAACACTTTTCAGGGCTTGTATGTTTTTGTTGGGTTTCAGTCTGGTTGACCTATCAAGTGTTGATAGGGCTGTGTTGAAGTCTCCCACAATGATTGTGTTATTATTGATTTCTTCTTTCAGATTTGTCAGGTAATTGTATTAGATAATTTGCTGGTCCTCTCATTGGGTGCATATATGTTTAATAGTCTGATTTCTTCCTGTTGCACATATCCCTTGATTAGTACATAGTGTCCATCTTTGTCCCTTACCACTTTTCTGAGTATAAAGTTGGTGTCATCTGATATTAATATGGCCACCCCAGCTTTTTTTCAGGGTGTTGTTTGCTTGGATAATTTTCTTCCAACCTTTGATTTTGAGTCTATGTTTGTTCTGACTATTCAGATGTGTTTCTTGTAGGCAGCAGAAGGTTGGATTCATCTTTTTGACCCATTTTGCCACTCTGTGTCTTTTAATTGGTGAATTTAGTCCAGTTGACATTGAGGGAGATGATTGTCATAGGATTTAATGTCATCTTTGTAGATAAGTTTGCTGTGTTTGTTGTCTCTCTTGTCTTAGAGTAGACCTGTCAGTTTTTCCTTTAAGGCTGGTTTATCTTCTGTGAAGTTTCTGAGCTGTTGTTTATCCGTGAAGCTGTGTATTCTTCCTCCAAAACCTGAATGTGAGTCGGGCTGGGTGCAGTATTCTGGGGAGGCATTCATTTTCATTCAATCTTGTCACAATAGTCCAACCACTGTCTTCTTGGCCTTGAGAGTTTCTTGTGAACATGTCTGCTGTAAGTCTAGGGATGCTCCTTTGAATGTAATTTCCCTTTTGATCTTGCTGCTTTCAGTATTCTATCCCTATCTATGGGATTTGTCATTGTAACGAGGATGTGTCTTGGTGTGTTTTTCTTTGGGTCTCTTTTAGCTGGTATTCTTCCGGGCATGCAGTATTTGATTGCATGTAGGCTTTAACTCTGGGAGTATCTCTTTGATGATGTCTTTGACAGTTGATTCTTCTTGGAGCTCTCCTTCCTGGGTTTCTGGGACTCCAATGATTCTTATGTTGTTTCTGTTGAGTTTATCAAAGACTTCTATTTTCATCTCTTCGCATGCCTTGAGTACATTTTCCATTGCCTGTTCGTTTGTCTTAATGTTCTTTTCCAATTTCTTCTGTTGTGTTGAGCTTTTCTGCATCTCATCTTCCAGTACTCCGATTCTCTCCTCAGCTGCTGATACCCTGTTGGCGAGGCTATCCATTGTGGTTTTCAGTTGAGCAACCGTATTTTTCAGATCTGTTATTTCAGTTTGGAGTTTTCTGATTTCTGTTTTTGTGTTCTCTTCAGATCGATCTATGCTCTTTTTGAGGTCTACAAACATATTCCATATTTCTACTCTAAACTCCTTATCTGAAAGGTTAATCAGGTGGTTGTAATTTATTAGATCAACTGAGCTTTCGTCTTCATTCTCTATGGATGGTGTTTGCCTGCGAGTTTTCCCCATTGTCACGCTTGTAGTGTGGTTTTTCCTGCGTGTTGTGGTGGGGTTCATTGATTAGGAAGAGTTCGCGGCTGCAAAGGGAAGCGAAGCGGCTGAGCGCTTCTGTTGCCTCTAGTTGCAAGTCCTCAGAGTGAACAAAGGCAGGGCAAGGTAGAGCGATCCCGCAGCCCCAGAATGCAGCTGCTCACCAGCTTCAAAATGCAGTTTTTTAGGGGTGCACTCCCTAGGCCCCTGAGGAAACCTTCGGAAGTTCAGAAGCACAGTTTCAGGCAGACAGAGATAGGAGTTTTCCCCGAAGTCCTCAGAGTAAACAAAGGCAGGGCAGGGCAAAGCGATTCCGCGGCCCCACAATGCAGGCACTCACCAGCTTCAGAATGCAGTGTTTTTTTGGGGGTGCGCTCTCTAGGCCCCTGAGGAAACCTTCGGAAGTTCAGAAGCACAGTTTCAGGCAGACAGAGATAGGAGTTTTCCCCGAAGTCCTCAGAGTAAACAAAGGCAGGGCAGGGCAAAGCGATTCCGCGGCCCCACAATGCAGGCACTCACCAGCTTCAGAATGCAGTGTTTTTTGGGGGTGCGCTCCCTAGGCCCCTGAGGAAACCTTCGGAAGTTCAGAAGCACAGTTTCAGGCAGACAGAGATAGGAGTTTTCCCCCGAAGTCCTCAGAGTGAACAAAGGCAGGGCAGGGCAAAGCGATTCCGCGGCCCCAGAATGCACGCACTCACCAGCTTCAAAATGCAGTGTTTTTGGGGGTGCGCTCCCTAGGCCCCTGAGGAAACCTTCGGAAGTTCAGATGCACAGTTTCAGGCAGACAGAGATAGGAGTTTTCCCCGAAGTCCTCAGAGTAAACAAAGGCAGGGCAGGGCAAAGCGATTCCGCGGCCCCACAATGCAGGCACTCACCAGCTTCAGAATGCAGTGTTTTTGGGGGTGCGCTCCCTAGGCCCCTGAGGAAACCTTCGGAAGTTCAGAAGCACAGTTTCAGGCAGACAGAGATGACATCTTATCTTCTAAGAGGAAACACCACTGTCCAAACAAGTGGAAGCAGAGATAAACAAGTGGCACTACATTATACTGAGAAACTTCTACACCTCAAGTGACTAGGATACTAATCGCTACCAACATTTTTTAAAAGATAAGAATAGAAAAAAAAATACCACAAGTAAAAAAAATAATCAAGAAAATAACTACCACTAATAATATCTCCAATTATCTCTGCTGTTACTGGAGATTCAATTGTAATTTTTTCACTTTACCCATTTTTAAAATTAAGTCACTATGAGTTACAAAGTGAATTATAGTTGAATTTTAGGCATACCACAAGTGTCAACTTTGCTCTTTCAGTGTTCCCAGGTTCTTTCTTTCTCTCTTTTTTTTCCCCCCTGCCAGCTTTCCTCCTTGATAAGCACATTTTTAGGTTTGTTGGTATGATTTGGAGCTCCTGCTTTTGGTGTTGCTGACTCTGTACTTTGGGATAGAGTTATACCATTCCTTTACACCACCCATTTACCTGCGGCCCTTGCCCCTTGCTCCTGTTACTTACAGTCCATATCTTCTTGTTAGCCTCCTTCAAATTTCTTCTCTTTATGTTCTTCTTCCTATATTCAGGGGTCAAGGGTGATCAAGTAATCCCTTCTTTAATACCTTGAAACTCCTTGTCCAGTTTTCCCATGTACTACATTTAAGTGATAACATACTATGCTTGTACTTCTAGATTAAGTCATTTAACACGATATCCTTCAGTTCCATCCAAGTTGCAGTGAATTGTATGATTTCATCATTCCTTGCAGCTGCATATTATTCCACTGCATATATGTGGATATATATTATAATCTATTTACCTGTTGATTATTTTCAAAATGGATAAGTTAGCTCAAATTTATAATGATTCAATACTACAGATTTATGTAAAGTGGGTTGAAACAACAGTATTTTAATTAATTTTTGGACCTATTTGCAGTAGTTTTTTACTTTGATGCAATACTACTTGTTCATTTTTGCTTTTATTTTTCTAGTCACTGGGGTAAAATTACTGAATCACCTCTGAAGCTAATATGATGGAGTGTTTATCCTGTTTCTTCATTGTGTCTTATAGATAAAAGTCCAATATGTAAATCTACTACTTAATTCCATTTTGAACTAACTTTTCTTTTTGTTGGTTTTTGGGTCACACCCAGCAGCACTCAGAGGTTACTCCTGGCTCCACACTCAGAAATTGTTCCTGGCAGGCTCGGGGAACCATATGGGATGCTGGGATTCAAACCAATGACCTTCGGCACGAAAGGCAAAGGCCTTACCTCCATGCTTTCTCTCCGGCCTCTGAACTAACTTTTCTGACCAGCTTTGTCAGCACCATTTGTTGACAATGCTTTTCTTTCACTAATTCATATCCTTGCCTCTTTTGTTCTCCTCTACTACCCATATGTAAGGGATGGATCAGAACAAATTTTTACTTTCTGACTTCTATTCCATTGGCTTGTGTATCTCTTTTTATTCCAGTACAACATGTTTTTTTTTGGGGGGGGGGGCACACCCAGCAGTGCTCAGGGGTTACTCCTGGCTGTCTGCTCAGAATAGCTCCTGGTAGGCATGGGGGCACATATGGGACACCGGGATTCGAACCAACAACCTTTGGTACTGGATCGGCTGCTTGCAAGGCAAACGCCGCTGTGCTATCTCTCCGGGCCCTTTTTTTGGGGGGGGGGCAGTACAACATGTTTTGATTACTGTTGCTTTATAGTATAATTTAAAGTCAGAGAAAATGCCTTCTATTTTTCTGAGTTGTTTTTGCTATTAAGGATTGTGGTTCCATACAAATGTTAGTGGGAACTTTTCTGTCTTTGAAAAATATTATTGAAATAATTAGAATTACATTGAATCAATATTATGCTTTGAAGAGGGTAAATGGCTTAAATGTGACCAGCCATATGGTATGTAGAAGCTTTATTCAAAGAAAAATAGATGGAGCAGTGTGATCAATATGGTATCTCATTGCCAATATGAAAATGAGTCACATATATTATTATTAAAAATGGGTCAACAGAGTCAATTTCATATGGCTTAAGAGATGTAGGATTGGGGCCGGCGAGGTGGCGCTAGAGGTAAGGTGTCTGCCTTGCAAGCGCTAGCCAAGGAAAGGACCATGGTTCGATCCCCCGGCGTCCCATATGGTTCCCCCCAAGCCAGGGGCAATTTCTGAGCTTGTAGCCAGGAGTAACCCCTGAGCATCAAACGGGTGTGACCCGAAAAACCAAAAAAAAAAAAAAAAAAAAAAAGAGATGTAGGATTAAGAATTACCTAAAACTATACCAAATTTACCCAGTGGATAAATGTAGCATGCTTTATCTCTAGCAAATTGATACGGTGGTAAGAATTAGAATTGGGCAAGAGAAAAGTTGGTTAAAGAAAGGTGCATTGCGGGGCCGGGAGGTGGCGCTGGAGGTAAGGTGCCTGCCTTGCCTGCGCTAGCCTAGGACGGACCGCGGTTCGATCCCCCGGCGTCCCATATGGTCCCCCAAGAAGCCAGGAGCAACTTCTGAGCGCATAGCCAGGAGTAACCCCTGAGCGTCACAGGGTGTGGCCCAAAAACCAAAAAAAAAAAAAAAAAAAAAAAGAAAGGTGCATTGGGGGAGCAGGTTGTCTCCTTAAGCACTGCTTCAGAACCCTAGAGGCCCCTACCACCCCATATATCTTAAACCAGGCTGTTCATTCAATTCTAGGCTTTTATGATTCAATGCTGTTACTTGAACTACCCAGCATTGCTTGGGAACTCCAAGACAACATCTAGCTGTGATCCGGAGACTCCAGGTCTGCATCTGACAATGTTCCAGGAATAATGTGGTGTCAGGGATTAAATTGGGGCCAGCCAGTTTGAGGCATATGCCTCAACTTCTGAATTATATTTTTAACCTTCAAGAGAGAGAATTTAAAAAGAGTTTATGGTTGCCCACAACTGTCCAAAGGTGTCAGGCTTAAGAACAAATACATTAATTTAGTTACTGAAGAAATAGTACAATGGATAGGTGTCTTGCATGCAGCTGACCCAGGTTTGATTTCTAGCATCCCATATGGTCCCTCAAGCACCATCAGTAGTTCCAGGGTTGGCTTTGTTTCAATTGCTGAATTTCTGCTATTGTAACTGTGCCTCTGAAGCTATTGTCTGTCTTCCAGTTTCAGTGGTTATTTATTTATGTATTTATATATTTATTATATATGTAGTTATTTATTTCTTATTTTGGGGACCAAACTTGGTGGTGTTCAGGACTTAGTTTGTTCTCTGTACTCAGGAATCACTTTTGGCAGTTCTAGGAGGACCATCTGGGGTACAGAGAACAGAGCCATAGTTAGTTGAATCCGAGGCTAGCACCCTACCTCTTTGGCTCTTATCTTGAAGTTTTGGAGACAGTGGTGTTCTGTATTGTAACTTCTTGGACAGATCTAAGAAGTTACTGTTTTTGGGTTATGCTTTTAACTAGTGAGGATGGAGTAATAATATTCATGCTCATTATATGCAGGTTTTAAAATCAGAAATCTTATTCTCTAATATCTTTCAAAAATGGGCTAAAGATAAACCGATGTCAACCTTCACATTATGCTGAGGAATGGTGTGGGAAAAAGGAGGCCAACTGAAATTTTTCAGAACATGTCTTAAAATTGATATTATACTATGGAGAGTTCAGCTAGATATAGATTTGCTTGTTACACTAGTCATTCTCATTATTTTATTCTCAAGTTATGTGCTGTATTTTGAAATTGAAATACCTTTGAGTGATCATAGCATATCCCTTCTTGGTATTTACAGATATCTTTAAATTAAATGGAATTACCATAATTTTTATTTGTTTTGAAGTCATATCTGGCAGTTCTCAGGGTTTAATCCTGGCTCTTTACTCAGGGATTATTCCTGGCTGGAATCAGGGGACCATATATGGTGCAAGGCATATAACCTGGGTTGGTTATGTGCAAGACAAGGGCCTTACTTCTTCACTTTTGCTCTAGCTCTGTTGTAGATTTTTAAACTTTATTTATTATAAAATTGTTACTTAAAATTTATTTGTATTACAGTTGTTTGAAGCATACAATGTTCCAACACCACTGGTGTGATCTTCCCTCAATCAATATCCCCAATTTCCCTCCCACTCCTAAAGCCAACCCCTTTAGCAGGCATTTAACCAATCTACTACATATTGCTTACTACAACAGAGTGGCAAATGGGCATTATCAGAAAATAGATCTATTAAAGTCAATTTGTGAAAATGGTTGCATCTTTCAATGGCTTCCTAAAGTCATTGTCTGAGGCATTACTGAGTTGGTTGGCCCTGGTTGAGCCTTCTGCGCTATTGTTTCACTCATTGAGTTTGTTGGGCTTTGATGTAATTTTCTCATCAAATTTGCTATAATCTGCTGGTCTATTAGTTCTTTGAAACTGGGGGAGGTGGTATGTTGTTTCACATGGCTTCATATGTAGCTACATGCTTCAGGAGCTGTGAAGCTGAATCATGTAAATGGTGGAAGAGAGGGCTGGATTGATGGCACAGTGGTAGGCCTTTTGCCTTGCACACGACTGACCCAGGACGGACCACACGGTTCGATCCCCTGGCTTCCCATATGGTCCCCCAAGTCAGAAGCGATTTCTGAGTGTGTAGCCAGGAGTAACCCCTGAGCGTCACCGGGTGTGGCCGCTCCCCCAAAATAAAATAAACGGTGGAAGAGGTGGGTGTGATGACACTAGATACAAAGGAATAACATAGTGATTTAGAGTGTCTGCTTCCCAAGAGTATGGTCATGATTTTCAATTCCTGGTGTCTCACATGTGCCATGTACAGAGCAGTCTGCTCTGTTTGAAACCAGCATGTTATGCTATCTGTGATCCCTGGAGCCATAAGTAATTTCCAGTTGTGCTGTAACCAGGTGCGTGCATCTCAGAGAGAATTATAACCTGCTAATAAGCATTACAACTAAAGATCAGGGCCAGAAAGTGTGATTTCTGGTGAGCACTGTGTGAGCTCTGCTTTACCCCCTAGCAGTGGTCGGCAACCTGCGGCACGCGAGCCACATGCGGCTCTTTACACTTTTAATTTGGCTCTTCTGTGTGCCGGGCGGCCGCTCCAGGAGTCAGGACTCTGCTCCTAGTCTCTGTCAGTGCGTACCTTGTGTGGCTCTCAAAATAAATTTCAATCGTGGTTTTGGCGAGATATGGCTCAGTTGAAAAAAAAAGGTTGCCAACCACTGTGCCTAGTGAATTCTCTTCTATAGCTTATGTGCAAAACACTGCAGAGATAAATAAAACCACAAAATGAACACAAACCTTAGTGTGCAGCACTGCTGAATGTTACAACACTACAACAGGATGTGCAATCTCCAGAGAGCACCATAGTTAGGCATGTGTGGAGGCCCCAATCATCACAACAACATAAACTACAAAGAAGTAAAGAGGAGAGGGAACAACAACAACAACAACAAAAAAAAAATAGAAGAAAAATATTAAGATAAAATGCGAAACTAACAAGTGCATGGGAAATATTAAAAACTTAATAAATAGCTTATCTTAAAATGTTTGAGTTAGGACTAGAGAGTGGGTACCCGGGGTTAGGGCATATACTTTGATAGATTCCAGTTTAAATGCTCGTCTATCGGCACCACACGGTCCTTTAACCATTGCTAGGTGGTCCCCAATCCCAACAGTGGTCCTGGCATTGCAGGGATAGGGTAGAAATGCATCCTTGAGTCCTTGCTTTGAACTGCTTTTGGGTTCGCTAAGAACCACCCAATGGGTCCTCCGATCTCTTAAGCGCCACTTGGGAGTTTCCTCCCAAGTGGTTATTAAAATTTAATGTTAATAAGACTTTATGAGATGATTTTTGTACCACAAATCTCTTCTAAAATATTTCTAAATATAAAGCATGATAGAATTGTCTACTAAGAAAAAAAAAAGAATTGTCTACTAAGAAACTTGGACATCAGTGGATTAAAACCCAGAGAACTTGAAGAGGTGTCTGAGCAGTTTATATGTATGTGCTTGTAGTGTTTAGTATTCATCTCAGGGAAGAAAAATTCTCATGTGTCCTAACAGTAGAATCACTGACCTTGACTGGAAAGGGACTTCAAAGGAGTTCAAGCTCTTGCTTTTTATATTTTAACTTTTTGATTACACAAATTATATATGTTTATTATAAGTTAAATCAAAGACAGGAATGTGTAACATAGAAACAACAGGCTTTTCTAATTTTTTCCTACTAATGTACTACTGTTAAATAGTATTTATATGTTATGAACTTTCTTCTATTTGTTGTAATCACAATCATAATTGTTATAAATATATTAATATATAATTCATTCTGATCAACCTCTTTATACATTTTGTGTAATCTATGTGATAGATTAATAAAAATATAATGCTTATTATTTTATTGTTTACCAAATTGCTAGGGCCATAAGATTTAAATTTTTTTATTTTACCAATTTATTTTTCTTTTATTCTCTTTTTGAGCCATATTAGGCAATGTTCAGGGCTTACTCCTGCTTCTGCATTCAGAGGTCACTACTGGCAGTGCTAAAGGACCATACAGGACATTGCAGATCTAAATTGGGTTGGCTTTATGCATATTGCATGCTGTACTATCACTCTAACTGGTCCTTTAACCACTTTTTAATTGTTAACTATTGTTTAAATTTTTTACTCTTATAAGCAATGTCTAGAAAAATTACATATTATAATTATATCATTATATATGTTGTATTATATATAATGATATAATATTATATATTATGTACACTTTATTATGAACACTTATTATCATATTATTATTATATATTATGAACACTTTTTTTCAAAAAAATTTTTTTGCCATCTAGGCATTGCTCAGTGCTTACTCCTGGCACTGTGCTCAAAAATTAATCCTGGCAGGACTCAGTGATCACATGGGGCTTGGGGAATCAAATTGAAGTTGACTGTGTACAAGGCAAATGCTTTATGCACTGTTCTATCACTCTAGACTAGACTTTCTTTATAATTTTATTTGTGCACCAATAAATATAACTATTTATTGTATTTCTTTTAAAGCATGATTTACAAAGTTATTCATACTTGAGTTTTAGGCATACTATGTTCCAATTCCAGTCCCACCACCTATGTCATCTTCTTTTTTTTATTTAAACAAATTTATTACATACATGATTGTGTTTGGGTTTCAGTCATGTAAAGAACACCACCCATCACCAGTGTAACATTCCCATCACCAATGTCCCAAATTTCCCTCCTCCCAACCCAATCCTCGCCTGTACTCTAAACAGGCTTTCTATTTCCCTTGTACATTCTCATTATTAGGATAGTTCAAAGCTTAGTTATTTCTCTAACTAAACTCATCCCTGCTTGTGGTGAGCTTCATGAGGTGAGCTGTAACTTCCAGCTCTTTTCTCTTTTGTGTCTGAAAGTTATTATTGCAAGAAAGTCTTTCATTTTTCTTAAAACCCATAGATGAGGGCCCAGAGAGATAGCACAGCGGTGTTTGCCTTGCAAGCAGCCGATCTAGGACCAAAGGTGGTTGGTTCGAATCCCAGTGTCCCATATGGTCCCCCGTGCCTGCCAGGAGCTATTTCTGAGCAGACAGCCAGGAGTAACCCCTGAGCACCGCCAGGTGTGACCCAAAAACCAAAACAAAAACAACAACAACAAAAAAAACATAGATGAGTGAGACCATTCTGCATCTTTCTCTCTCTCTCTGACTTATTTTACTCAACATAAGAAATTCCATGTACATCCATGTATAGGAAAATTTCATGACTTCATCTCTCCTGACAGCTGCATAATATTCCATTGTGTATATGTACCACAGTTTCTTTAGCCATTCATCTGTTGAAGGGTATCTTGGCTGTTTCCAGAGTCTTGCTATGGTAAATAGTGCTGCAATGACTATAGGTGTAAGGAAGGGATTTTTGTATTGTATTTTTGTGTTCCTAGGGTATATTCCTAGGAGTGGTATAGCTGGGTTATATGGGAGCTCGATTCTTTTCACCAATGTTCCCAGATTCTCTCTAACTCTCTTCCCAACTAGCCTGTCACTTTGAGAGGCACATTTTTAAGTTTAGTTGTTGAAGTGTAGGACATTTTTCTGTGTTGACTCTGTGATTTTGATATTTAGCTATGTTTATAACACAGATACACTCAGACACCCTTGACTTCTGCTTTCCATATGTTTCTTTTCACACACAATTTCTTTTCTCTTTCCTTCTCCATCAGGGAGCAAAGGTGATATATTCATCTTCATTTAAAACACTGCTTTTCCTTGTCTACTTATGTGTATACCACATATAAGTGAGATCATCCTGTGCTTGTCTTGTGCTTGCTTCACTTAATATATCTCTTAGTCCCAACTAAGTTGCAGCAAATTGCATTATTTCACCATTCCTTATAATTGTGTAGTATTCCATTGTGTGTATATGTGTATACATAACACATCTTTATTATCAACTTATTGATCATTGCATACCTATTTTGACTTAATATATTGGTTATTGTGCTAAGTGACACAATAAAAATGGTATGCATATGTTCTTTAGAATCAATGTTGTTGGTCTTGTGGGTTGATACCCCAAAGTGGAATTGATGGGCCATTTGGAAGCTCAATTATTCATTTACTGAGATATCTTTATACTGTTTTTCATAAAGGTTGAACCAGGCAACATTCCTACCAGCAGTGGATGAGAGTTCCTTTTTCATCATAACCCCACTAACACACATATTGTTACTAGCAGTTTTTTTTTTGTTTGTTTTTGGGTCACACCCGGCAGAGTTTAGGGGTTATTCCTGGCTCTATGCTCAGAAATTGCCCCTGGCAGACACAGGGGACCATATGGGATGCCAGGATTCAAACCACTGTCCTTCTGCATGAAAGGCAAATGCCTACCTCTATGCTTTCTCTCTGGCAAGATGTGCTATTCTCACTGGTGTGAGATGGTATCTCATTGTTGTCTTGATTTGGATTTCTTTAATAATAAAAGGTTATGAACATTTTTATCCATCTGTTGTCTATCTATTGGTTTTTCTCAGAGAAATCCTTATTCATTTTTGGCCTGGATCTCAAAGGTATCTTCAATGATACAATGGCATTGACAAAGGGAACAGATTAAAATTAAACAAATAAAACTACATCAAATTTAAGACTTTTTGCATGTCAAAAGAAGCATGGGCTAAAACTAAAACCTTGCTGAAAGGAGAAAATATTTTCATTCAACACATCAGACAACGAGTTGATAATCAGGGTATATAAAGAACTCACAAAGATCAATAACAACAACAAAAATTAAAACAAAACAAACATAAAAAATGGGAAGTGGACAGAGACTTCTTTAAGAGCATTTCCTTAGGAAAATTCATTAAATAGAACTGCTAAATTAAGGAGTATACATGTTTTTACTTTTTTTTTTCGGGTCACACCTATTTGATGCTCAGGGGTTACTCGTGGCTAAGTGCTCAGAAATTGCCCCTGGCTTGGGGGGACCATATGGGACGCCGGGGGATCGAACCACAGTCCTACCTTGGTTAGCGCTTGCAAGGCAGACACCTTACCTCTAGCGCCACCTCGCCGGCCCCCAACCAAATTCTTCTTTAAAAAGCATGGATCAATTTAAACCTTTATTCATTTGTTAGACACCCCTAGTTATTGTTTACCTTCCTTCCTTCCTTCCTTCCTTCCTTCCTTCCTTCCTTCCTTCCTTCCTTCCTTCCTTCCTTCCTTCCCTCTTTCTTTCCCTCTTTCTTTCTTTCTTTCTTTCCCTCTTTCTTTCTTTCTTTCTTTCTTTCCCTCTTTCTTTCTTCTTTCTTTTTCTCTCTCTTTCTTTTTCTCTTTCTTTCTTTCTTTCTTTCTTTCTTTCTTTCTTTCTTTCTTTCTTTCTTTCTTTCTTTCTTTCTTTCTTTCTTTCTTTCTTTCTTCCTACCTTCCTTCCTTCCTTCCTTCCTTCCTTCCTTCCTTCCTTCCTTCCTTCCTTCCTTCCTTCCTTCCTTCCTTCTTTCTTTCTTTCTTTCTTTCTTTCTTTCTTTCTTTCTTTCTTTCTTTCTTTCTTTCTTTCTTTCTTTCTTTCTTTCTTTCTTTCTTTCTTTCTTTCTTTCTTTCTTTCTTTCTTTCTTTCTTTCTTTCTTTCTTTCTTTCTTTCTTTCTTTCTTTCTTTCTTTCTTTCTTTCTTTCTTTCTTTCTTTCTTTCTTTCTTTCTTTCTTTCTTTCTTTCTTTCTTTCTTTCTTTCTTTCTTTCTTTCTTTCTTTCTTTCTTTCTTTCTTTCTTTCTTTCTTTCTTTCTTTCTTTCTTTCTTTCTCTCCATCCATCTACTTGCTTTGTCTTTTCTTTATTGAAATTCCTTCAGGATAATGATATCATGACCCAGAAAAATAACTCTAAAATTTTTTTAAGGTTCAAATCCAAGGCTTCAGCTACTGAACAAAATTCTGGGCCCAAGATCAATAACTATTTTTTTCTATAATAGTGTCTTGAGAAAAAATTGCTTGATAGTATGCTATGACTATGGAGCTATGCTTCTTATTTAAGCCTGTACTTCAGTTTCTTACTATAACTCCAGCACTGCATCATAAATTACAGTTGTTCATAAATCAATTAAAATGATTAAAAAATGAAATTCAATATATGTAGGAGTCTGTTTTTCCGTGGCCAAAAGTTTGAGGTGACCTGTCTTACCTCTCCTTTTGTGTACATGCTCAGTTCCCTTGCAGCTGTGTACCCCATTCCTCTATCTCCACAATAGAATCTGCCTCTTGGTTACACAAATTCATGAAAAAGCAAATGGCAAGAAGGACTCCTCTTCCTACTGCTACTCCAGTATCTGGGTCATTTCTGCTCCCCTAGAGTGAGAGAGAGAGAAAGAGAGAAAGACACACAGAGAGACTTTCCCCACTCAAAATCATTTAAATATTTCCTTCCACTATAATACATTCTAAGAATGAGGATATAGGAAGACTTTGGGTCTTGTTCTATCAAGACCCTGGTCCAAACTTCTACTTATATACACTTTACTTAACATGTTTAATCATTCTTGTTTTTTTTTTAAATATACATTTTACTTCTTGTTGCTTTTTGTCTGTATTGGTTCATTTGTTCCTAGACTCTCATATTCCTAAAATGTTCATTTTACTTCACTCATGTACATAAAATTCAGCTCAATGCCACGGGGTGGAGGGCAGCGGTAGAGGGAGGGGTAGATTAAATTATCTCACCTTTCCTCAAGGAATTCACAGTCTAGACAGAGACCCAGGCATTTATTTGCAGAAAAGTTGATACTGCATATGATTAAGTGACAAATGTTTGGTACGAGTTGGTACAAGCAATAGGTGCCTTGGGATGTCAGAAGAGAGAAAAATTTCCTTTGATGGGAGGATGGGGTTGGGAGGTAGGTATGCAAAGGAGCTGGCCTTGAATTGAGGATAAGACTTGAAAGATGGGGAGGGTGAGAGAATTCCACAGAGAGGAAGGAGATAGGAAATAAGCACAGCCTTGATCGAATGAATGGGATGTGTAGAGAGTTTGCTCTTCTGAGAAGCACAGGAATAGCTGAAGAAAGAGCATCAGGTGCTAACTCAAGCCTGCCATCATTTTCTACAGCAAGATTCTAAATTAACACACATATACCTTCTCTTCTATTTCAGAGACAAGAGATACAGACATATATCTCGAACTTCTAGATGTATGTCTATATAGCTGGAATTTTCTGTGGTGCTGAAAAGTTGTTTAAGTCTTTCCAAACATTCTATCAATTCCAAAGGGGCTTGTCTGTCTGCCTTGAAAACAATCCCACTGGTTTTCAGATCTTGCCTTAAGTAATTTCTCTTATGTATATAATATATGTATATTGCCTTTGGATTTGTACTTGAAGTGATAAGATTCTTTTTTTATGCTTTCATTTACATTGAATTAATATATAAAGTACAGGTTCTATATTTAGTTGGTATTTGAAGAGAATTCATTCTGTTCAGTCTTGGGAATTTAAACTTAATTTTTATATCTAATTAGCTATTTTTCCTCTTTCACTTTATCTTTTCCTTTTTCTCCATTTAGCTTCTAGTCATGCTTATCTATGTAGGCAAACATAAATATTATATCACTGCCCTTTTAGGCACAAATTTGATTTACAAAGACTTATTTTCAGATTGGTCTTGAAATAAACATAATAGAACTAGATGAGAACAAGCTACTATACAAATAAAACGAAGATAAGCAAACCCAACAGAAGAGAGTCATTGCCATTTTAAGCATCCTGGAACTATTTCAATATTCAAATTATATATATTTCTATTTGAAAGATTTGGTTGCAGAAAAACTATTTTCCCTTGCTATCTAGTTAAAAACTTCCCCTCTTTGATCATTTACAATTCTTCCACTAATTTTGACAAATGATCCACGCATAGGATATAATGAACACAAAATTTCATGAACTCAGATAATACAACTGAGAATTGTGCTTAAGCTGGAAAAAAAATACCATTTATATGGAGGAAGATAAGACTAAAATTGTAAAACATTTACAATTTGTTTCTGTGTAATACATGCTCAATTTAAACAATTGATTTTATGGACTACTCAAAGCATTGATTTTGTGTTCATTCAGTTTCCTCAGTCTTTCTTATATACGAATTATACTCCTCTGCCTCTACCATAATATCTCATGAAAAACTGAGTTCTCAACTCCTTCCTCCATCCCTCTTTCTGCTTACTTTCACATCACCTACCCCATCTAATTATGAAATAACTTCAAATAAAGACAGACATTTTTTAAGCAACAACCCCCAAAACCCACATTCCACTTCCTGTGAACAATTGACAAGTTTTCTCCCTCTTTTCTCTTCGAGAGTTCTAATTCGCTTGGAGTGCTCTGTAGTTGGCGAGGCCTGAGATTTCTGGGAGCTGTAATTGTGTCTCATTAATTCTTACAGTAATGTAGGGTAACTATAAGGAACATGCAATTAGTGGTTTGGTCAATGAACAGAGCAGTTAATCAGCAGACAAAGCATGGGGCTCCGGGCCCATTAGGCTGAAAGGAAGTATTCCTGCCAGCCCAGGCTCCAGGAATGCACGCGGACGGGCCTGCCCATTGGACAGTCTCAAAAGACTATGTTTGTCTTTTTGCTAAACCAGCTCTTTCTTTTCTTTCTTTCTTTTTTTTTAATTGGTGTGGTATGTGTTTATTCAAACACTTGAGAGATTCCTGAGTATCCTGTATAGTACACTGTGCATTTTTCTCACCTCATGTTAACGGGCATAGCTTTTTTTTTTCTTCTTCCACTGTTCAAATAAACCCCCAAGACACACATGACACAAAAAAGTAAAAACAAGTCCAAAACCAACCAACCAGGCTTCAACAATAAAAAAAGGAAAAAGTAAAGCACAAGACTGCCTTACTGAAGCATGTTGGAGATAAAGATCCTTAGCTGACCCCTTTGTCATCAGAACATAAATGAACGCTGAGACCAATAAGTCTTTGTGTTGCCTCTCAGTCATATGCTCCTTATTCTCCTCTATAAAGTGGACCTTTATACTTCTGAATGGAGGTGCTTTAAATACATGCAAATGTATGCAGATAAGCACAGGAGTCTTAAAATGTTGCAGGCCTTATAGCTACAAGTAACCTCAATTGTCTGTTTCCTGTGAGAAAGTCTCCTCAATTTCATTGGGCTTGGGATATAAAAGTGAGCCCATCAAGAATAAGGTTGCTTTTTCTAGGAAACATGGACTGCAGGCACCTTTGTCAAAGAAAACCTGTGAAGGTTACAGAAGGAATCCTGTGAAATGTTGTTAATGCGATGTGATGACTATATAAGAAAATGACTTTATCAATAATACATAGCCCTGGGGTAATTCTGAGCTCAAGCAAACAGTTCTTCAAATAGAATGACAGCTCTCCTCCTAAGTAAAGTCTACATGTGGAATAAAGAAGAAATAACTACATTGACTTCTGAAAAATGAAACTAGCTTAATAATTAACTTATTTCCTAACTCATGTGCAGGACTGAAAATAAAGGCAGGAATTCTTTCTTTAATTCCAAACCTATCAGCTATTTCATCTTTCTGGGATTTACATCAGAAACAAAGAAATGCTAAAAAAAATCCTCTTAGGCATTATCTTAGAGTTCCACTATTTTTGAATAATTAGCTTCATTTGTTAAATATTTGAAACATTTTCTACTCTGAGAATAGAAAGCAATGTGTAAAGAATAGCACAGTAGAAGACTAACATTACAAATGATATGTATTTTTTAGATGAGTCTGTCTTATCAATTAATAAGGAGGAATAAGCCCATTCTACCTACTTTTCCTCTTATTTAGATTTCCATCTCTAAAGAAATGTTATTTTTTAATTCAAAACATCAAGTTTTCTGTTTCCTTGAGTGACATGCTATGCATTGTTTCAGAAATTGTAAGACCAAGACAGCAGGTGATAGAAAAGGTGGTTTTGTCTCAGGTCTACATTAAGTAGCTGAATAGAACCAAGAAACTGCCCTCGGAGCCTCAATTTCTTTACTTATACAGTGAGAACTTCTAATGACAATCTCTACAGTTCCTCTGAACTCAGCTCTTTTGGACTCCATGGCCAGCAGTGAAACTTTTCAAACATTCCTTGTGCCTTGGCATTTGAATAGGCTTTGCACAACACAGAAATGGTGGTTTGTAAGTGCTGCTGCTGCTGCTGCTGCTGCTATGGGCTAGGGCTAGATCATTGCTAGAGGCTGATACTGGCAGTAAATTAGCTGTGAAAGAGATTTCTCTCTCATCATTTTCTCTTCATTGTCCTGACTTGCCTAATTGCTGAAAATCTACCTTGTTTCCTCATGAACAAGACCCCTTCATCTTTCTGGTGATTATTTTAATGAACTTGGTCTTTTCCATGCTGTGTTGTCAGCTGGCTTGTATCTAGGAATGATCTCAGGCAACAGGTTTACTTCAAGAGTCTCTGCAAGATAGTATTTGGGGGGCCTCCAAGGCAGTGCTCAGTCAACCTGACTGAACAGTTCAAAACCCAGGGCCAGTGAGGCTATGCTTCTTGGGCTTAGATGTGGGGGGTGGAGGGGTACAAGGCTGCTTGCAGCCAAGCATTTCAGTGAATCAAACTCAGGTTCTTGTGCAAGAAAGGTATGTGCCCTTTATCATGGTACCATCTTCTTGGTCCCAAGACAGGAGTTTTGAGGCTGTACATTGCTTTCTAAGCTATTTGCTTAAGGGACCTATCTCAGAACCAAATGCATGGGAAATTTCTCGCCTGAAATGGCTTGATTTCACCTCAGTCTGTCTTATTCTGGAAGAGTTAGTTGTCCACAGACAAGCTGACTTCAGTCTTCTGCCCTGCTTCTGCTCAACCTAACAGTCAAGCTCTATATTTAGGTTTCCAGATCTTAATGTGACCTCTCTCCACCTCCACTATGTTTTGAAAACCCTTTGAAAACTTTAGCAATCATAGGCCAGAAAGATAGTACAGAGGAATATGCCCATGCGTCCATCCGTGGCATAGCACATGGGCTCCTGAACTTCATCAGCAATGGTCCCTGAGCACAATGCCAGGCATAGGTCTTGAATACCATTGAGTGTGTGATGCAAACCTTAACCCAGCCCTCCCAAAATTTAGGGACTTTTGTAATCTCATTAAGTTGTTCTGAGCAAAAAATATGTCATTCTTTTTGCTTTTTATTCTTCAGGATCAGAATAACCTTGGAAGATCATAAGACAAATCTGTAAGTGATAAGGGTATTTATTATTTATAGCTCAGGGTCAGGAACTTCTCTTTTAACAGATGCCAACGAGGACTCGAGTGAGTCAAAGAGTAAATCACAGGAGGCTGTGGGTCTGGGGCAGCCCTCAAGGGTCAGGCTTTTGCTAAGGAGAGAGGCTTGTATCTGGTCCTGATAATCATTAGCACAGGGTAATACGGCCAATAGTACGTGTAACATAGTGAAGTGTAGTATAGTATGATGTGGTATAGTATGGTATGATATCGTACAATACAGTATAGTATGGAAGGAACTTGTTTTGCATGTAGCCAATCCCAGTTCAATCCCCAGCAATGCCTGTTTGTGAAGATTCAACTCTCAAGAGTAGAGCCAGGACTAACCTCTGAGCATGAACTGCTATGAGTCTTTTATCTCCAAATAATTTTTTAAATGGCTGATACATATTGAGCGCTGTCCAGGTTGGGGGAGAGTATTATTAAATTTCACAGTGTTTTCATGGATTTGCTCCCCCCTGCCAAAACAACAACAACAACAACAACAACAACAACAAACCAAACTCTCATAGATTGAAATCCTAATCCTCTTTGTGAAGGTTGGGACTCGAGTCTGATTCAGTTATAAGATTTGTTGGGTGCGCAGGGATATAATGATCCTAAGAGATAAAAATTGTTTTGTATGTTGTTATCATGTCCATGCCTTTTAAAAAATGCAGGGCTGTTGAAAGGAAGTGGCATCCTATTGATACAATGGAGAGACAGTCTAGAGTGACTTATGTTATCAATATGAGCAGTCACATGAAAGGTAAGAACAAATAAAGACCTAATTAAGTGAGAGAACTCATCTAAACTTAACTATTTTAATTACAGGACAGGTGGTTCTGATAATACATAAATTTTCTTATTGAGTTGGATCAATTTTTAGATACCTTCTGGATCTTGGAGCCTTCTTCAGCAAGCATTGCCAGGGACCCATTCAGGTGACAAATCCCAATCTACATCGTGCCTGCTAATGGACAGTTATGAGAAATTCCCCAGATCCTACTGCTATTTGTCAGCTTCCTCCCAAACTACTGTCTAATGTGGAATGTACCCTCCCTCCACCCTTTATATTCATTGAATGGTTTGTTGTAATGTGGTCTCCTTCCCAGTAAAGTTATATTGCAATTACATCCATTTGAGTTGAATTAAGAAGTGGAACCTATCTCTAAACTTAACATGTTGAGAACTGAACCTCATATTATAGGTAAGGCTCTCACTAATGGGATTAGTGTTCTTTGTAAGGGTCCCTAGAAAGTTCTTACCTTTTTATTTCTTTCATTTTTTTTCTTAACCTCTTTCCACCAGGAAGATAAATAGGGAGTCAATAGTCAGTAGTCTAGAAGTGGGGTCTCTCCAAGCTTGGCCATGCTACTATCCTGGTTATAGACTTTCTTTCTACAGAACTGTGAGGAAAAATCTCAACTGTTTATCAGTCACCTACTCCATGCTGGTTTGTATCTCAAAATGATGGTCACGGTGTTTTGTGCTAAATTAATGTATGTGGTGTCTCATGCTAATTAAGCAAAGAGGCCTTATTCTGAGGTGCTTTGAATACCTTAGTAGATTTTTTTTTAAGAAAGCCAAAAACAAGCCAAACAGAACTTGCCAGTAGTTACTCAACCTGCTTCAAAAGTTCCTCATAATGCCAATATAATGTATATTTACCTAGCAGCCCTGTTGCTTTGTATGGCTCTTTGGGACAATTTTCTATTTTCTAGCCTGAATGATTCCTAATTCACAAATCAATAAATTAAAATCAATAGATCCCAAAGGTAATTGTCAATAAACATTTCAAAAATGAATTTGAGTCTTTTTTTTTTCTTTTAGCAACCCATGATTCAGATCATTAAAATCTTGGGTTAAATTGTAGAAAAAGTAGCAGATTAAATATTTTTCTGTTTTTGGTAATGAGGCAGAGAAACAGTGCTTTTAAAGTGATCTACTTGCTCTGAGAGGTTGGTTGGGCAGAGGAGACAGAAATTCAGTCCTGACACCATTTCCAAGAAAGACCTTTCATGGTGTTTAGACTTTCTGTAATCTTCTCAATGAATGGATTTGAAAATTACAAGATAGAAATGAAATATGTGTCTTAATCCATGACTTTATGACAGAAGTAATAGAAGGTGGCTGGATTGTTAGTAGACATGGACGTCCCCTAGAGAGACTAAAGGTCAGTCAGCCTCCAGATTAGAATTCTCATTCTGGCCCTTCTGGTTGGTCATTCACACCACTGGTATGGAGATGCTCTTCAACTAGGGGAATCCAGAAATATCATCAAGAACTGAAAAAAAAAGGGGGGAAGGATCTGAGAGATAGCACAGTGGTAGGACATTTGCCTTGCATGCAGACAACCCAGGATGGACCTGGGTTCAATCCTTGCATCTCAGATAGTCCCCCAACCCTGCCAGGAACTATTTCTGAGCGCAGAGACAGGAACAACTTCTGAGTGATGCTGGGTGTGGCCCCAAAATTAAAAAAATTAAAAAAAAACTAATAAAAGAGTGAGTGATAGTATAGTGGGAAGGGCACTTGCCTTGTATGTCGCTGGCCTAGGTTGGATATCAGGCACTTCATATAGTTCTCTAAGTCTGCCAGGAGTAATCATTAAGTGCAGAGCCAGCTGAGTGTGCCCCCTTCCCCCAAAAGAACCTAAACTAAGCAACAGATTAAAACATTAGATTCCTTCTGCCACCCCCCCCCAGCAATAGCTGCATTTGTGTTTTGATTGGTCTCTACCAAAAAGTGATTAGTTTCTTTTCAGATAGCGTTGGTATTTTATAAATTCAGGGGATCACTAGCTATCATTCTACTCATCTATACTACCCCATGTCTGTTCCACTGAGTGCCAAACCAATGGCATCTCTGAATGAAGAAAGCTCTTCACACACACACTTTTTGTTTAATAATATTTTTTATTTAAACACCTTGGTTACAAACATGATTGTGTTTGGGTTTCAGTCATATAAGAGGACACCCCCATCACCAGTGCAACATTCTCACCACCAATGTCCTGAATATCCCTCCTCTCCACCCCACCCCCACCTGTACTCTAGACAGGCTTTCTAGTTCCCTCATACATTCTCATTGTTAGGATAGTTCGCAATGTAGTTATTTCTCTAACTAAATGTATCACTCGCTATGGTGAGGTGCATGAGGTGGGCTGTAACGTCCAGCCCTCCTCTCTTTTGTCTCTAAAAATTATTGCAAGAATATCTTTATTTTTCTTAAAACCCATAGGTGAGTGAGACCATTCTGCGTATTTCTCTCTCTCTCTGACTTATTTCACTCAGCATAATAGTTTCCATGTACATCCATGTATAGGTAAATTTCATGACTTCATCTCTCCTGATGGCTGCATAATATTTCATTGTGTATATATACCACAGTTTCTTTAGCCATTTATCTGTTGAAGAGCATCTTGGTTGTTTCCAGAGTCTTGCTATGGTAAGTAGTGCTGCAATAAATATAGGTGTAAGGAAGGGATTTTTGTATTGTATTTTTGTGTTCCTAGGGTATATTCCTAAAAGTGGTATAGATGGATCATATGGGAGCTCAATTTCCAGTTTTTTGAGAAATCTCCATATCGCTTTCCAGAAGGGTTGAACTAGATGGCATTTCCACTAGCAGTGGATAAGAGTTCCTTTCTCTCCACATCCCTGCCAACACTGCTTGTTTTCATTCTTTGTGATATGTGCCAATCTCTGTGGACACACACACTTTTTAAAAACACAGCCACATCATACTGGATTGTTTATTGACAATTAGTCTGCCAAGTACTGCCATAAGTGATTCCTGAAAGGAGAGGTATATATCTCTGAATACCACTGGTGTGGCCCAAAAAGTCAATAAAAGAAAAAAAATGGTGGTGGTGGTAGCAAGGGCTAGTTTATTTAGCTCCAGATATAGAGAGGAAGTGAGTTTTGGTTAAGAATGGTCCTGCATGGCAATGTTCAGTTCTAGGGCAAAGTTTTATTCAACCTTTCACTGCTGTTTTATCTGTTGCCAGGAGTACACATTTCTTTTTCTTTCTTTTTTTTTATCTTTTACAAGAAAAGGTGTAGTTCACTTCCCCATTGCAGAATCAAACCCCAGTTTTCTGAATGACATGCAGCAACTCACCACTATACTAATGAGGAGGAAGATGATGGAGCACAGCAGCACACATTTCTGGATAGAGCATTGAGGGTGATGGCAAAGGGTTACACCTTCTTTTCCATGGTGGTGTCTGAGAGCTGGATCTGTAGTTTTGATACCAGGACAAAATAAATAAGAAAAAGATCTCAGAGTTTTTTTTTATTCTATCTCTATTTTATGTCTAGTTTATTCCTAAGCCACACATTTTTGTTTAATTTTTTTTTTGTGTGTGCTAGCCTTTCCATCAGTGAATCCTCCTTTTCAAGTTTAATTCATTCTTTTTTCAGTAAGGATCATTGTAGCAGAGAGAATTCCTATAGGAGTTACTTAAACCAAAAGTTCTGTAAGTTCTGCACTGTATCTTGGGTGCTTTCTTAACCTGCCTAAGCTCAGAGAATCTACATCCATTCCATTAAGTTCCTTTTTTCTCTCTGCAACTTAAAGCATATACAGTTAAAATTCAGCACTTTTTTGGCCATCAGCTAAGTGTCTAGTCCCACATACATGTACCAACTCTGCCTATCTGACAGTAGAATGACAGATTCAGCTCATAAAGAGACATCCTTTTTTATTTATAATATCTTTATTTAAGCATCTTGATTACAAATATGATTGTGATTAGGTTTCAGTCATGTAAAGAACACCCCCTTCACCAGTGCAACATTCCCACCACCAATGTCACAAATCTCCCTCCATCCCACCTCACCCCCACCTGTACTCTAGACAGGCTTTCCAGTTCCCTCATTCATTCACATGGTTATGGTAGTTCTCAGTGTAGTTATTTCTATAACTGCACTCACCACTCTTTGTGGTGAACTTTATGAAGTGAACTGGAAGTTCCAGCCCTCCTCTCATTGTCTCTGAGGATTGTTGCAAAAATGACTTTTATTTTTCTTAAAACCCATAGATGAGTGAGACTATTCTGCATCTCTCTCTCTCTCTTTCTCTCTCTCTCTCTCTCTCTCTACCTCTGACTTATTTCACTCAGCATGATAGATTCCATGTACATCCATGTATAGGAAAATTTCATAACTTCATCTCTCCTGACGGCTGCATAATATTCCATTGTGTATATGTACCACAGTTTCTTTAGCCATTCATCTGTTGAAGGGCATCTTGGTTGTTTCCAGAGCCTGGCTATTATGAATAGTGCTGCAATAAATATAGGTCTGAGGAAGGGGTTTTTGTATTGTATTCTTGTGTTCCTAGGGTATATCCCTAGGAGTGGAATAGCTCTGTCGAATGGGAGCTCAATTTCCAGTTTTTGGAGGAATCTCCATATCACTTTCCATAGAGTTTGGACTAGATGACATTCCCACCAGCAGTCGATAAGAGTTCCTTTCTCTCCCCATCCCCGCCAGCACTGATTGTTCTCGTTCTTTGTGATATGTGCCAATCTCTGTGGTGTGAGATGGTATCTCATCGTTGTTTTGATTTGCATCTCCCTGATGATTAGTGATGAGGAGCATTTTTTTCATGTGCCTTTTGGCCATTTGTATTTCTTTTTTTTTTTTTTACTATAGTGATTAATCGCTCAGTTTATTAGCTATTTTAATATAGTAAAACCTCATAGCGAAAATAATACAACAGAAATCATTTTTTAAAAGCTTATTGTTATAATAGGGTAAAAATAACCTCCACAATGGTAAAACAAAGAAAATATTTCTTGCTTGGAAAGCTGAAAACTGAGTCAGACTGACTGCATGTTTTAAGTCATATTAAGCTGGAAAGATACGAGAGCGCGTACATAGAAACCGCAGCTAACGATCACTGGTCTTTTTTAATGCAAAAACCTTCTGCTTTATTAAGCAGAACTCCATTCACTCCAGCTCCACCTTTCCTTTTTGGTGCCTCTTTACTCTTGAGAAGGGGCTTATTGTATCATCTGTCACAAAATCATAAAGCACTCTGATCCAGGAATTGTAATGGGGGAGGTTGTCGTAGTATTCAGCTGCTATTTTCCTCACCAGCGGAAGGCTTTTTCCAGGAATGTTAGGGAAGTCATGGTGCTCATTATGGTAGCCCACATTGAAGGTGAGTAGGTTCAGAGGCCCGTAATAGGAGTATGTTTCATGTCCCTTTAAGAACATGTAGTGTTCTGCAATAAAATGTCCAGAAATCGGGTGCAAACCTAGACCGATTAAGGTTGCTGACAACATGTAGATTAAGGATTTAATTCCAAAAACATAGTAAATGATAATGTCAAAAGTGAACTGGATGGTAATATTGATTACTTCCAGGTGAGTAATAGGTTTGGGGTTGATGAAGAGTGGTCGGAAAGCATAAAAGAGAGGCTGAAGAATGACCCAAATGAGCTTTCTGAAAGTGGTACAGAAGAACCAGCCTTCAAAATCGGTTGGAATGTCCACATCAATGCCATTCCCACCAAGATATCGATGATGATCTATGTGGTACCTCTTAAACGAAATTGAATATGGGACGCCTATAGGAAGATTAGCAATTATTCCAAACCAGCGGTTCTGCATAGGCTTAGCGTTGCCAAAGGCACTGTTGTGGGACAACTCGTGGATGGCTAGAGTCAATGAGTGGTTCATGCAGCTGCCGAAGGCATACGTCCAGAACATGAGCCATTTCCAGTCTAGGTCCTTCACTAAGTAAAATGCGAGCAACTGGGTGAGGACCATCCTAGTTATAATCCAAATCAAGTTGGGATCAGGTTTCATTAAGGACTTTATCTCTGGATGCTTTTCCAGGATCTCCCGGCGCCGCGTAGCGTGCGGCTCGTCGGTGTAGACCCACTCGAAGTCCTCCCGCGGGACGCGGTTCCCCATGGCGGCGGCCGCTTCTGGCTCCTTCCCGGCGGCTCCTCAGACACAAGCAGCACCAGCAGCAGCAGCACCCACCGAGGCGGCTGTTCCCGGCTCGTGTCCTGTATTTCTTTCTTTCTTTTTTTTTTTTTTTATCAAAGTGTCTGTTCATTTCTTCTCCCCATTTTTTGATGGGATTAGATGTTTTTTTCTTGTAAAGTTCTGTCAGTGCCTTGTATATTTTGGATATTAGCCCCTTATCTGATGGGTGTTGGATGAATAGTTTCTCCCACATGGTGGATGGCACTTGTATTCTGGGCACTATTTCTTTTGAGGTGCAGAAGCTTCTCAGCTTAATATATTTCCATTTGTTTATCTCTGTTTCCATTTGTTTGGAAAGTGCAGTTTCCTCCTTGAATATGCCTTTAGTCTCAATGTCATGGAGTGTTTTATCTATGTGTTGCTCTATATACCTTATGTATCAGGTCTGATATCAAGGTCTTTAATCCATTTGGATTTTACCTTTGTACATGGTGTTAACTGGGGGTCTATGTTCGCTTTTTTGCAAATGGCTAACCAGTTCTACCAGCACCACTTGTTGAAGAGATTTTCCCTGCTCCACTTAGGATTTCTTGCTCCTTTGTCAAAAATTAGTGTTTGTATGTCTGGGGAATGTTCTCTGAGAACTGAAGCCTATTCCGCTGATCTGAGGGAAAGAGATATCCTTGAGATACTTTTCAGTAAGTAATGCCCTGGATAGCTGGGTAGCTTCATAATTGTTCTTAAAATGAACTCAAAGATTCACACCTCTTTATTTACATAATAAATGCTTTTTGAGTTAAGTGAGCAGCAAATCATTTGAAAACCACCTAAGGTTACTGATGGAAGAGGAAAAATGATGGCTACTGAGAGAATTATTGAACACCTAGGTCTTCCATTTTTAGGCAGTCATATTGGGCTGCTTAATTTCCTTAAAATTCTGAGGAGTTAGGAGAAATGTAGGACTCCATAGGATACATGGACTTCTTAGGAGAATAGGGCAGTACAAATCAGATATTTCCCACCTTTAGTCTTTATATCATTGTGTAGTGTTCTCATATTTAACTCATGTAGAAACTAGAACTTGCCATGGAATTAGTATAAATTGAGTGCAAACTCAAAGTTTCCTTAATCCCTATGTATATGCTCTCAGGCTTTCTTGTTAAGAGTTTATTTAGTTCATAATACAGAAGTTTTCCAGCCTCATTTCCCATATTCCATGATAATTACCCTTATGATAACATGGTTTATATTTAAAGAAATTATAATTAAAAAAGAGTATTGTTAAATTGTTGGTTGAACAACCTCAGAATAAGTATAGAAAGTCCTTTCAGAGTATTTTTGAGGGAGGGCACTTCTCTTATGGGCTTTAAGAAGAGAGATCAACAAGGGTGGGACTTCCTGCTTAGCTGACTAAGTAGTCACACATCATATATGATTTGGTTGGATTTACAGGGGTTGCCTTTCACTTCCAAAATAATTCCATCAGCATGTTGCTCCTTTATTGCTCTTTACCACTTTAGCTCTTCCTCCCTTGGTGTTAAAAGAACTGTAGAACTCCTTTCCTGATCTAAAAGTTGATATGAATTGAAATCATACATTGACATTGAAACTTTAACCTGAATGATTTCATAATATTATCAAATCCTGGAAATAATAGGAATATGATAATGTAAACAAGAATACTACATAATTGTTATATAATAAAAGCCAGCTTAACACAGTAAAATGAGTGAAGGAAAGTGATGGGATTTAAGAAAGGCAGGAGAAGCAGAACTTAAACGAAGTAGCCATGCAGAACAGGAGAAAAAGGGTCAGGAAAGGAAGAAAAGGAAGACTAGAGGGGCTGGAGAGAAAGAGGGCATGGGGCTTGTCTGGCATGCACAGAGTCTGGAGTAACCTCTAAGTACCAGTGGGTATGGCCCCAAAGCCAAAACACAAAAAGAAGGGTGAGCCAGTCTTTACTTACCAGGAAGATTACATTATGTTAGCTCTGTGTCCTCTCTTCATTAATCAAGCAAAAAAGCAGGCAGAAGTAGTCTCATGATTTGAATTTTATGGGTACTTTCTGGTTGCATGGTCATAGGACATGCAGTTTTATCTAAACATACACATTTCAGACAAAGAGAGGACAAAATCAAGGAAACTCATAGAAAACAAGCCAAAACAAAAAGAAATGTGATACCCTAAATTAAGAAATGAGAACTTCGAACTACTTCCTTTCTAAAACATGGAAGTCATAAGTCCAAATATAAATTCTGGTAAAACAATTACAAGAGATCATTTAGAGAGTGCGAAATTTATGTATACTTCAAGTAAAGGATTACTTAGCTTTCTACAGTTTTCTGTTTCCAAATACAGTTTTAAATGGAAAATGGTAGGAAGGGTAAAGGATGTGACCATGAAAAGGTCCTTTCGATATTATTTATGTTCAAGAGCTACTGTTTGCATCTGTGTTGCAGAACTGTTATAGAAATAGACCAAATTTGACAGACAGAAGGCACATGCATCTCCAAAGAGCCAAGGCAAATAAATTCACAGAGACCTGGAAGAAGCTTTAGAATGAATAAACATACACTCGGGGAGAATATAAACCTGCTTTAGTGTTTCTTTTCTTTTGGTCAAATGTGCCTTCAGGGCTAGACAGTTCATGAACGTAATTGATTAAAATATTGGTAAATTCTCTCATGCATAATGCAGGCTCTCCTTCAATCCAGATCCATTAGGATTTGAAGACAGTGCCCTGACTAGAAGGGCTTTTAGGGGATATGGAGATGGTAGCAGTACTGCTTGTCTGCATTTCCCTTCAAATGCAAACCTTTCACCTCAAATGTACTTGACTTAAATACTTTTTAGAAAGTGAGATTAAGTGGTGAAAAGAGCAAGTGAGCGCTAATCCCGGGCTATTGATTCTAGATGGACAGAACAGGCCAAGGCTCATTCAAAGACTGGACGCAAAGGCTCTCATTCTGTACGTTTTTATTTTGTTCCCACTGTGGAAAGAAAATGCAAGAAAGAGAGAAAGGGAAGAAGAGGACCGATTTTTTAGAATAGCAAAGAAAGAATAAACTAGGGTGAAGGAAAAGTCAGATATGTATAAATCCTACCCTTTTCAATGTAATTTACATGTAGAATAAAAGGAAGTGCATTCCTACAGTTGGGTTATTCTAAAGTGGAAGACCATAGATGTAAATTGGCACTTCCAGATTGATTTTGCGATGAATTGGGATCCAAATTTGGTGTAGAGGCAAGGGATAAAACTCAATGGCCCCAGATTTGGACCAGATTACAAAATGTCACTCTGACCTTTGGAAAGGCTAGTCCAAAGGATGTAGGGCTGTGTATCGGGCATAGGATTCTATTCTCCCCAGCTACTGGCACAGTGCCTTCTTCCTGAGGTTTGGTGAGTAGCTACTGGTGCAGATCTGTACCCGGCTCCTAATGAAACTCAGCTGCGTGCATTTTGCCAGGCTTCAGCATTTAGAAATCCGTGATTGGAGTGGGAGACTTTCAGGACCTCCGCCCATATAGAACTGGGAAAGAAACTGATATAGCTCTGCAAACCGACTTTCCATTTTAATGAGTGCTCTGAGAGAGAAGCAGCTGCGAAAGCATTTATTTTACAGAGAATACCAGGAACCAACTAGAAATACATTCATAAGGAAAACACAGTAATTAATTTGTCACTGAAACCTGAGGGGTCCGGTTCCACTTATAGGTGATAATGAATGTTTTGCATGTAATTAGCAAGAATAATTAGCACATTCCTGGTAACAAATAGACTGACTGGTACTCTGCAAACAAAATTAATTGTTGTGCTAACAGAGGCAATTGTGTCTCTTTATTGTCTGAGAATGTCCCTTATTTGCACTAATACCTACTTTAGACCTCTGCGACTTTGTGCGGCTATGAAGGAGATTCTATAAAATTGTTCCTCTCCCATCTGCTTCTCAAAAATTTGGGACCACCAGGGGACTTGTTTATCAAAACTTGTTAAACAATTTGTAATCTTTAACATGTGTTTTACTGTATTAACAGGTGAACCGTTCAAATCAACTTACTGGTTAAGCCAGGAAAACTCTAATCAATCAAATGTTGACATTTTTAACATTTTAACTGGAAACTTTCCCCTTCTTCTCCACCACCCTCCCCCGCAAAAACTAAACAACTAACAATAACAACAAAAAAATCCAGCCAACCAACCAAGCAAACACCCCCCCAAAAAACAAAAAAACAACAAAAACAACATGCCTTGAAATAAATAAAGCTCTAAGTTTGGTTCTCCAGGCATCCTGAAGTGGTTTGTGCTGTCTGTACCTCTATGACAGTTTCTAGGCTAGGTTTGGTACAACATGACAATGTCCCCAAACAGTAGGTTTCTTTTCCTCTTGCTATGCAATATGGCTCTCAAATACCTAAAGATTAAGACATGGGAAAATCATTTCCATGAACTTTATCCTCGTCTTAGGACATTTGTAGAAGCTGATGCTGTCATCTGCTTTAAAGGCCCTCTCACCCTGTCCAGTGGGAGCTCAGTGATGGTGCTAGTCAAAAGATTTGAAAACAAGCACTAATCTGGCTTTCTGTGAGGAACAGGATAGAGAGGCTACTTTGCTTTTTTTTTTTTTTTTTGCGGGGGGGGGGGGGGAGATATGGTGGTGTCTGGGGGCTCAAACAGTGTTCAAGGGATTCTGGGAATCACTTTTAGAAATACTCAACTCCGTGCAGCTCCAGTCCAGGAGACTGACTAACCAGGTGGTACCAGAAATCAAACCTAGTACCTCAACTTACCAGGCACAAGGTCCAGCTTTTTGAGTTGTCTCTCTGGCCCTGAGGCCACTTATTATTTCAGCAGTCATGCATGGCTTACTTTTCCTTCTAGAACTGGCATGCCTCTGGATTTCTGCAGCTCCATTTTCTCCTAATTGTCTTTTGGTCTCTTTTGGTCCTTTCCCAGGTCTCTCAGTTCCTATACTGCTCTTGGAGACCTTCTCTTCCCAGCCTTGGCCAGGATCTTTTTAGCAGCAAAGATGGATGACATCATAACTTGCTTTCCATTTCCTCTCATAGTTTCCAACTTTGCACTGAGTTTTTTCAGTTCAGACATACCACTTACCTCTCAATTAGCCAAAACTTCTCTAGTTGTAGAGAAAACCTGTTCTTTTTCTTTTTTTTCCCCAGAAATTTTCTATTGTTGTTTTCTTTTTGTTGTTGTTGTTGTTGTTTTTGGGCCACACCCGCTGACACTCAGGGGTTACTCCTGGCTATGTGCTCAGAAATCACTCCTGGCTTGGGGACTCCTTGGGATTGAACCTCAGTCTGTCCTAGGTTAGTGCTTGCAAGGTAGACGCCTTACAGCTTGCACCACTGCTCCGGCTTCCTGTTGTTGTTTTTCAAACTACTGTTTTATTAGTCATGAAGTCTGGAAGAAATCCCTGGGTAATTCTTGTTTTCTCCATTTCACCCAATTTCTATGTTTTATCCTGAATAAGTTTGAATACTCATTTTGTTCCATCTCTCATTCGGACTGTCATTTCCCTACTTAAGTTGTCCTTGTGACATTTCTCTGAGTCTAGGTGCTTCTGCTCATCTTGATCATCCTAAAAACCTCCGATGTATTGTGTCATTCCCTGGCTGCTTAAAGTCCACAGCCCCAAGGCCTTCACTTGCTATTCAGCATTCTTCAAGTTTTGGTCCCAGTAGTTCCTGTGTATAAATATGCTCTATCTATAAAAGCTACTTGTAGACAAACTTTGCACAATCGGACTCCAGGAAATTTCTTAGCCTTCCATGCCCTCTTCCCTTCCTTCTCTCAGCAAAACCTACCCATTTCCCCAAAGCCTTGTCCTACTTTCCCTACAAAGATACTTTCTTGACCACTATAAACTGACAAACAGTTCTTATCTAGACCCTCCCTCTCCTGATCTCTCTACAAGAATTTTATATATTTTGCCCACTGCAGAAACTGTTTCTGCATGTATTTCTTGTCTCTTTAAATAATTTTTTTTCAAGGCCAGGAACAGCTCTATTTAAAATTTATTGATAAATCAGGTTTATATTGATCATGCTTTGCATTTAGTTCAAAACTAATTTATTTTTATCACTTAAGTTATCCCGTTGTTCGCATCTGTCTTAGATTTATTCTATAAAAGGTAAGCCAGTGCAGGGAAAGGAAGCTGTACTTTGCATGCACAGAAGTTCTGCAACTTGCTGGAAGTTTCTATAGGTCCTTGATCCAGAGAGAAACACAGGCTTGAAAGGGATAAAGACATGCTGGTGAGTGCAGTTTCTAGTTCTTTCCAGTTGCTGACTTAGCTCAGTGATTGGGAAAAATGCCTTGCTTTTCTGAACCTTGTTTTTTCATTTGCAAAAATCCATTCATTCACCCACTAGTACTCATTAAAGAATTGCAAATTTTTGTTTTGTTTTGGGGCCACACCCAACAGTGTACAGGGCTTACTCCCTCTTCTGTGCTCCGGAGTTACTCCTGATGGACACATGGGACCATAGTGGTGCCTAGGGTAGAACCTGCTTGGCTGCATGCAAGGCAAACACCATCCCCATTATACTATCTGTTGGGACCAGCAAAATATTTTTTTTTATTAAGGAGTTTTTATATAATCAATCTCATGTGGCTATATCTATATTCCAGTGGATAGTAATATTACCTTATTCTAAAATGAATTCTATTATATCTCAGAGAGAAAATTACCTTAGAATCCACTCTAGTAATCATTAATTTTTCAGTACCAAACAAAGTTAATTTTGGGTCAGTTATTTCCCTTTCATTTCTTTCTTTTTGTGTGTGACTTGGTTGAAATTTGGGACTTTAAACATGTGAGGCAAGAGCTTGACCTAATCTTTATTTATTTATTTATTTATTTATTAACAAATGATGATGTAGAAAAAGGGTCAGTACTTTCCAAGTGATTTAGCAAGGCTTTAAATGATTATTACTTTCCCTTGATTCTCCTTACAAGAATCTGAAGTTTTAGGAGGTGATACAATATTGTGTGTGTGTGTGTGTGTGTGTGTGTGTGTGTGTGTGTGTGTGTGTATTGTGGGTGTATGTATGTGTAAATTTCCTGCTTTGGCTGCTAATCTTCTGACCATTTAGCATTTCTCTTATGCAAAAGCACTCTAAGTATTTTGCAATTAGATAGTTTGATATTGGCCAGTTTTTCATTGATGTCACATATATCCTCAGGATTCCCACTAATCTGGCTGATCACATGCAATTTGGGAAAAAATGAATTGATTGTAATGAAATTGTGTTCTTTTGAAGTTAGGAGGGGAATGGCTATTCTAACATGAAGAAAATTGTATAAAACCAAAATAGTGGAAGTATAAAGATTAACCGAAGATCACTTTGTTCTGTAGACAAACTGATTTTAGCTTTCAATTGGGTCTTTAACTTCAAAATTAGAAGTTACTCCTTGCTTCCTAACATGGTTGAAATTTACATTTACAGACTTCTCTCATTCTTATTTGCAATCCTTACTAATTGAGAACGTGACATTGAATTCTTTTTTTTTTTTTTTTTTTTTTTTTTTTGGTTTTTGGGTCACACCCAGTGGTGCTCAGGGGTTAGTCCTGGCTGTCTGCTCAGAAATAGCTCCTGGCAGGCACGGGGGACCATATGGGACACCGGGATTCGAACCAACCACCTTTGATCCTGGATTCGCTGCTTGCAAGGCAAACGCCGCTGTGCTATCTCTCCGGGCCCGACATTGAATTCTTAAGGCAACTATGCTTGACTAAAACTTTAAGCAATTACTTACCACTTTAAATTTTTTTTTTTTGTAGTAAGAATGGTAAAAGAAGAAAGCACCTGCCTTACAGAGAATAATCTCAAATTGGTTTTCTGTGGGGTTCAGAAAAAGAATGCACATGTTTGGTTAGATATTTTTAAATAAGCAAAAGGAATTTATAAGTATCTTGAATACATATGCAGATATATTTATTAGCATTTAGAATCTTTATGGTTAGATAAAATTGTAGGTCTAGGAATGCTTCCAGTTTGATTTGCTGGTCACCATTTTTAAATTTTTTTTTTTTGGGTCACACCCTGCAGCGCTCAGGGGTTACTCCTGGCTCTACGCTCAGAAATTGCTCCTGGCAGGCTCCGGGGACCTTATGGTATGCCGGGATTCAAACCACCGTCCTTCTGCATGCAAGGGAAATGCCTTACCTCCATGCTATCTCTCTAGCCCCTGGTCACCAATTTTTTTGTCCCCCAATTCACAATACAGACCAGGCAAAAGACCTGAGTTGAGGTGTATATGGGGTGCATTTACTGTACCTCCTCTTTCTATACAGTCAGTGTAAAGAACACAGCCTGTGGTAAGAATTGTGAGGCCTTATCTTTTCTTTTCTTTTTGATTTAACTACTGCAACATTCCCATGGCCAATATCCCAAGTGTCCTTCCTCCCCATGGTCACCATTGTTTTTGTTTTTTTGGCTTTTGGGCCACACCCGGCGGTGCTCAGGGGTTACTCCTGGCTGTCTGCTCAGAAATAGCTCCTGGCAGGCACGGGGGACCGTATGGGACACCGGGATTCGAACCAACCACCTTTGGTCCTGGATCGGCTGCTTGCAAGGCAAACGCCGCTGTGTTATCTCTCTGGGCCCAGGTCACCATTTTTTAATGAACAACTTCATTTGGACTTTTCTCCCATTTATTCTTAGTCACACCCACATCTTCCAGTGCAAGGCAGTTGAATGTAATGAGCTACCCTCAATGTATTAAAAAGGATGCCTCCAGCTTCTCTGGACTGTTTTCCAGTTAGAATTATTATACAAGCACAACAAAAATTCTGCCACATGATCAATAGAAATGCAAATGACTCAATTTCACAGTTGAAATTTTGTGTTAGAAGATACTAAGGAGTTTAGGCAATTGAGAATTTGGTCAGCTGAGCATAGTATCAATATATTCAGGGGTATCTGAGTTCTGTCCTTCAGAATTCTGAAGCATTTTAAAATCAGGAACATCTGAAAGTACATGGAATGATTCTGATGACTCTTATTCTCCATTTTGCATTATTTCTTTACTTATATTCAGAATTTGTTAAGGAACACAGTGATCCATGATGGAAGAATATTACTTGGAGAGGTAAAACAATTAGGACGAGGACTGTCTTTTTTAAGTGCATTTGAAATAAAGGGCAAATGTCTTTCCTGTTCTAGAAGTTTGTTGATGCTAAGGAATTCTGGTTTTACTAAATAATCCTTCATGCAAATTTTTTGATAATATTACTTTTCAGTCAGAGCACTTTCTGCACATAGGGGGTCCATTGTTCTTCCCATCCAAGTTACATATGAATATAGCTTTTCAGTATGTGAATCCTTGCTATAATGTAATGGAGCAAGTGTGCTTTTGGGTTAAGAACATAATCACAGACCTCTCCTTGTTGCCCTCCCACACTCCATCTGTACTCTTCGTCCCCCAGCCCAAACAGCATCTTGAACTTTACTTACTAGTTTGACTTGCTCTGAACCAGAACCATGAACGCAGAGAATGATTTTAAGGTTGAGTAATTATGTCTCCAGGTGTTTGACATTTAAACCTTGAAACTGAAACAGGAGTCTGTTCTCTCTGTATCCACTTATGATGAATGCCCTTGAAATAGTTCACTTAAATACTCTGTTGTACGTAGCCAGTTTGCTGTGGACATCATTAGGAAATGAAAAAAAGGGAGTCTTTCTTCATTAATAATTGGGAGGGCAGCCAGTCACTGGAAGCAGAAAGGTTTTCTTTTGAACTTGTTTGGTTTGATTGCCGCTCTCCCCCCCCCCCACCTAATTCCCTCCCCCTGTTCCTCTCCAAGTCAGAGTAGAAACTGGTGGAACTCAAGCACCGTGATGTCCTTTGTTTTTAAGTTGCCCATATGTGGTTGCTATTTGGGAATAAACTTCTTTAAAACATTTAGATACTGTCATAGTTATGATGGTTTTTGGAGTAGACCTCTTTGAAGCTTCTTAATATCCCAAAGGAATAAATATATTCCTTGAATCTTGGCATATATTGTTACACTAATGGACAATTCTATCATAGTAAATGACCTAAAACATTTTTAGCAAGATTAAAAAATATTTTTATAATGGGGCCAGAGCAGTGGCGCAAGTGGTAAGGCGTCTGCATTGCCAGTGCTAGCCTAAGACAGACTGCGGTTCCATTCCCCGGCATCCCATATGGTCCCCCAAGCCAGGAGCGATTTCTGAGCACATAGCCAGGAGTAGCCCCTGAGTGTCTCCAGGTGTGGCCCAAAAACCAAAAAAAAAATTATAATAAGTCTAATGACATTGTTACTTGGTGAATCTGTTTCATTGATCTAAAATATATTATTTATATGTTTTGCAAAGGTCTGGGTCACCTCTACACTTATATATGTTGTATATGAGGGTTTGTATGGGAATGCAGGAGTTATTTACTGTTTATTTTTTGTGAAAGATGGGAACAAATTGGAAAGAAAATCCTGAAACTTCACCACAATAAATTTAGAAAAAAATTGATTTAGCTATTAGAGAAATCTATAGGCATGAATCTGTAAATTGACTAGGCATTGAAATGGTTTCATAAGCCAAGTGTGGAGATTACCTGACCCACTCAGTGGTCCTAGGGGAGACTATGTGGTGTCATGGATAGACCTGGGGTTGGCAACATGCAGGCCAAGTATCTTAATTCTTAAGACTATTGCCTCTTGAGGGCTTTTTTAAAAAGAAAGTTCTCAATTGATGTTTTACATTCAACTCTTAGATTTCATTTTGTGTTTGATGAGCTACTTCTCCTTTTATGTAACATTATAGTTAAATTTATTAATTCCATATAAGTATTCTTTTGTTAGGAGAAAGACTCTTGGCATAGATGCAACCTTCCAATCTTCTACACATTTTATAAATTGTTCAGAAATTTAAACAAAGGTTTCCAAGACTATATACTCTCTTAAGAGG
This sequence comes from Suncus etruscus, assembly GCF_024139225.1. Classification (NCBI taxonomy): domain Eukaryota; kingdom Metazoa; phylum Chordata; class Mammalia; order Eulipotyphla; family Soricidae; genus Suncus; species Suncus etruscus. The sequence goes on from NC_064854.1 coordinate 38,907,456, forward strand.
GCTGACCCTCTGGATTACTCAATCATTTTCCACCTCCCCTCTTGCCAGTACATGCATTTGAACAAGTTTTCCCACACAAAATCCAGGGAAATATAGCAAAAATCTATATGTAGCTTTGTATTCAACTATACTACCAAGAGAAGTAGTAAAAAGAGGCAAAAAGTTCAACTATTTTAGTTTTATGATTGGCTTGGAAAAATCTTAGAAAAGCAAGGAATGCTGTATATGAGCATAAAAACAATCAGTTAATTCAGAAAGATGTTGTGGTATGTTCTACAAGTGTTGATTTCTTTGTGCCAAAGATTTCCTATTCAAATTTAATAGTATTCAATGGTTTACATAAAAATGTGTTTTTTATTACATAACTATATTTTTACCATAAGCATAACATAATAATGTAATACAACGTTTCATTGTCTGTTTAGAGAGAGCATATTTTATAGTTATAAAATTACAATCACCATATTCTCAAGGTGCACAAATGAATTCATTACTCAAGATAGATTCAATGATAGCATACTATTTGAATAATATAACCCCTTAAGAATATACTTAATTTCTAAAAATAAATTCAACATTGATTAGGCTGATTTTCATGTTTATAAATTGGTAAGAGGGGTCAGAGCTGAAATACAGTAGATAGGGTGCTTGCCTTGCAGATGGCCAACCTGGGTTTGATTCTTGGCATCCCTATACCACTCAGGAGTGATTCTTGAGCTTAGTTAGTGCCAGGAGTAAGACCTGAGCACCACCCGGGGTGCCCCTCCACCCCAAATAACAACAACAAAATTGGGAAGAGTACAAGAAATGTAAACATAGAATTAAAGCAAATCTGAGAGTAATGATATTTAATTGTTAATGGCTATGTTCACATAATTGTAGACATGTTTTTCATGTGCATTGTGTAAATGTCTGTGCTATGTACATGTGCCACCAACATACATAGGTGGATTTTTATATAAACAGACATTTTGCACAAATATGCCATGTATGCACATTTTTGAACTTTGTGCATAAATGATGAAATGCATGACTACGAACCATGCACTCATATGATATATACATTAATTTATTGTGAGAACATGTATTTGATGTGCACACGTCTATGACTTGTATACAAAGGTTCCTGTATGTGATGTATATGTGATGCTTTTGGTGTGCATGTGGTATATATTTGAATGCAAATATTTGGAAGGTGTGTATGTATATGGATCAGGGGCATAATTTGTGCCATAGTATATGTATATGTATATATATGCATATGTGTTTATGTGTCTGAATTGTGTAGCCAGAAACAATGTGAATTTAGGTATTTGCTCTGGCAAGGGACTCTGCTTCCAGCATCAGTATTTTGACATTCTCTAAAAGAGAAACTTTATTGCCCGAGGGCTGCTAATTGCACAGATCACATTTTTCTCTCTGGATTTCTTATGATATTACCGGTGACACACAGCATTAATGTCCAAACTTTGAAAAGTATTTTTTTTTTTTACTGAGACAAATGCATATACAGCTGTTTTTGGATACAGATGTTCTCTCATGGTAACTGTTGACTTCCAGCAAGATATCCTGGAGGGACATGAAAAACTAGGAGGAAATGGATACCAAGGAAATAAGCATTCCCTAGCCAGTCTTCCTGTGTTTCACCCGAGGCCCCTTAAACCTCATCTGCCTGGTTTGGTCCCTTAGGTTTTGTTCATTTCCCTCTGTTTTTCTTGACCTTCTTACTGTTTTATTTTGACTCATTCATTTCTCAAATTCAAGAGGTTTCACAATATAAAAACTGCCATAGCTTCCTCCACCACATTAATAATCATTTCTCTACATGTCAGGTACTGATACAAGCATTTAATTATGTTACATATTTTATTTCAGACTCTCACAATAAGCAATAATTTAATGATAATGAAGTAGCAAGATAATGACATTTTTTTTGTCTCAATTCTGTTGCTTTGGAAAGCAAAGTTCAGCTTAAGTATTTGCCCAAGATCACATGGATATTGGACAGAAGATTAAGGTCAAACTAAGTCCTGCCTTCTGCCTTCATCCCATACTATCCCATCTTAGTCTCTACACACTTTCAGCATTTATATTATTGATTATATATATTGTTTTTATCATTGATTATATTCTACTGTTTAGAAATATATACTACAATAAATGTTTCTTTCTCTGTTTTATTCATTTATTGCTTTTTGGATCTGTGTTCCAAAGCCAAATCTGGAGACGCTTAGGTTCCTTCAGGCCTCTGCCAAACATTCTAGAGAATCAGGTGGTGCTGGGGTAGTAGAACTGGGGTCAACCATATACAAGACAACCATCATGACCTCTGTCTTGGCCCTCTAGCCTACTTTGTTTCTTAGTAAAGAATGAAACTACCCTTCTCTTCACTATTGAGTTTATCTAATTAAATTTCCTTCCTTCCTTCCTTCCTTCCTTCCTTCCTTCCTTCCTTCCTTCCTTCCTTCCTTCCTTCCTTCCTTCCTTCCTTCCTTCCTTCCTTCCTTCCTTCCTTCCTTCCTTCCTTCCTTCCTTCCTTCCTTCCCTCTTTTTAACAAGTTTTCCCACTAGGGGTTTCTCAGGTTTTCAAATTACCTAAATATCCTGATTATAATTTCTTTTTGCAAAGAGAACTTTTGTTTGATACACCATTTCACCCTTGAAGAAAATGAAGATATTCATGTTCTTCATTTTCTATGAGAGTATAAGCTCTTGTTTTTCTTGAAGCTATCCTACTAGTGAGCTCAAGAAGTCTGCTGACTAATTATGGATGGTCTAGGTTTTCTTAAGATGTTTCTCATCCAAGGTTGTCTATAACATCACCTGGAGGCATTCCTGTACCAGCGAAGACCCTACAGCTGCTCTGACATCGATCTACTCAAAAGAGACACCCCTTAACACTGAGAAGACAACAAGAACAATGACCTGCTTACTGGACAGGGCTTGCTGTATTGCCCCTTAATTGTGAGGTTTGTCTATAACATCACCTGGAAGCAATCCTCTACCACGGAAGACCCTACCACTGCTCAGACATCGTCCTGCTGAAAAGAGACTTCCCTTAACACTGAGAAGACTTAACAACAACAACCTGCTTACAGGACAGGGCTTCCTGCATTGCCCTTTCATGGTGAGGTGAAACGAGAAGACACTCCACATCATGACTTCAATGTAGGACATGCAGATTCCAGAATCTTTAATACAGAAACATGATATCAACAACAGAGACTGTGTGAAAAGTGTGTTGGCACTACGGACAATGTCTTGGATCGGACGAAAACTTGCCTGAGGCCTAGAGCTGGTCTTATGCCAGGAAACTTCAGGGGTAGGATCTCTTTGTATTTAGGCCAAGGTTATTCCTTTCCATGCCTCTCATATTTTGGTGGGCCTATGCAAACAACAATTGCCACTCTAACACCGTTTTTACTGTTTTTACTCCTTTGACTCTAATCCTTAAAACGTACCCACTTAAAATTTGAGGTTAACTTAGCTAATATGTATGTACATGGAAATGTAAAAAATACTATGCCTCTAATGTTTAAGGAGTTACGTAAATTTTATGGCTTTAAATTTCCTTGTGTGCTGTTAAGAAATATTATAATGTGCTACAATCTGGGGACTTGAGGGAAAAAGTAATTGCACATGGATTCTGTTTTATTTATCTTAACTTTCTTTGGCTGAAAGTTCAAAGTTAAGATATCAGCAAGGGGACTTCTTCTGAGAATTATGTTATGGGTGATTGTCCTTCCACTGTAACTTTACCTTGTCCTCTTTCTTTGCATCTTTTGTTCTCATAATTCAAAATAAAAAAATTAAAAAAAAGATGTTTCTGAGATATTTTCTCTGTCCTTAAAGTTGATACTACTTTGAATATTTTTGGAGGACACACATGGTGATGGTCAGGGTTTACTCTTGGCTTGAAACTCAGAAATCATACTTGTGGGCACAGGGGACTATATGTAATGTCAGAGATTGAACCTGGGTAGGCTTCATACAAGACAAGAAACTTAATCACTGTACTCTCTCTCCAGATCCCCTAGTTCAATAATTAAAAATAATTGTACTTTACTTTTGTTAATACTCTTAGTATTCTCTGTGCATTAACACATAGCTGATTATAGAAGAAAATACTCAACAATCACATCCTTATCTATGTACAATGTAATAGATCTATTCTTTATTACTATTTTTTTTATTACTATTTTTTGAGGACACACCTAGCACTGCTCAGGAATCACTCTGGCAGGGCTCATGAAACCATATGTGATGCCAGGGATAGAACATGGGTATGACTGTATAAGCGAGGTACCCTACCACTGCACTGTTTCTCTGATTCAATTTTTTCTCTTATTTCATTTTACATTTTTATATTTTTTCTTTTTCTTTTTTTCCTATTGGGTCATGCACAGCAGTGTTCAGGACTTACTCCTATCTCTGTTCTCAGGAGTTACTCATGGCAGATGTGATGCTGGGGATTGAGTCCAGGTCAGTCTTGCAAGGCAAGCACCTTACCCTGCTACACTAGGTCTTACGAATACTTTTTTTCTTTTTTGCATTTGGGCCATACTTGCTGTAGTCAGGGATGACTTCTGGTTTTGTGATCAGGGATTAATCCTGGTGGAGCTCAGGGAACATATATGGTGCCAGGGATTGAACTGAGTTGGCAGTATGCAAGGCAACTACCCTACCCACTGTACTTTCCCTTCACCCCTATATTTTATTCTTGAAATTTTACCTGACTCATATTAGAACTTCTCATTTCTTCCTCTACATCTCACAACTTTTCACATTTTCTTTCCTTGTTCTCTGTAGTATGTATTAGTAATTTATTCAATCTAATCTTCTTGCCTAGCCGAGGCCTGTGTTTTGTTTTCTAGAGTTTCTCCCCTCCTTCTCCCTGCAGTTCTACTTTCTTATTATCCCACTTGTGATTTTCCTCTTACATTTTAACCTTTAAGCTTCACTGGCATGTATATATGTGTGAGGCTGAGAATGTTGAAATAAATGCAGCTGTTCTTACTTCAATAATCAGGCATGTGAATACTGGCCCAGATTTTCATCCTATGTAACTCCATGGGAACTCTCCCAAGGCATGATTCAGATGACTGACCTTAAACAACCACCTCACTGTTCATCCATCAATCATTCACAAATCCATCTGTTTCTGAGTAGGTTACTGCAATTGCACTGAAATACCTAGCATCCGAAGTCTCTGGGGAAATGTGTCGCAAGCCTCATCAGTGGTAATTTTCTTGAAGAAAATGTTACTACAGAAAAGAAGCCTTTCATAATAAATAGTAAATACAACTGCCATCATCTGTACTTGCCTCAACAAAACCAGGGGCAATGATTTTGACTGTATATACAGTCAAAATAGTATTTTTCCAACAAGAATCTTTTTTCTTGAGATGAAAAAAAAAATCCATAGTTTTCATCTGTTCATTCCTTGACCATAAATGTACTGTAACTTTTGCTTTGCTGAGTTACTGTTCTTACTTTTGGTTGATGAGTTACTGGATTGTTTCCTTCCATAAAATCTGTGTATTTTCATTCAGAGAATGTCACTGGATAGAGCTATTTAGAAATGTTTTATAATATGTGAACTTATGTTTGTGTGTGTATGTTGGTTAGTTCTTGTAGAGGACACAAGAAGAATAAAAATGATGTCGTTGATATTTTCAACTTTAATGATTATGCCATTTCTATTACATTTATTATTATTGTTATTATTATTGTTGTTTTGGGCTCACACTCGGCAGTGCTTAGGGCTAAGTCCTTGCTCTGTGCTCAGAAAAATCACTCCCAGAGATGCTCAGAAGACCATTTATGGTTATGGAGATTTCAACTAGGATCTGTTCTATTGCAAGAGAAAAACTTACCCCCTTGTACTCTCTTTCATCCCTAAAGTTCTATTTGAAAAGAAAATATATCTTCAATTTCAATCTCAATACCAGCAACCACCCTTAGAGGACCAGATCTACTACCTCTACAGGTGCTGCTGATTGCTCTTCCTCTTTATACCCTGAACCATGTGATAACTTATACACCCCGTTACCATTTAAAATTATTTTTGACTTCAAGATAATATTTAATTTGTATCAAGATTGGCTTATCCGGGCGCTAACCTAAGATAGATCATGGTTCAATCCCCCGGCATCCCATTTGGTCCCCCAAGCCAGGAGCAATTTCTCAGCGCATCGCCAAGAGTAACCGGATGTGGCCCCAAAACCAAAACAAAAAAATAATTGGCTTATCCATTGTTAACATATGAATAGCACCTGGAACCTACCATATATTACGTATGCATTGAAAATATTTTAATATGCAAAATTATGCATTTTTAATTACTATTTGGCATTGGCTCTAGTGTGATACTCGTGGATACTCAAACCTTTCGAGTTAATGTCTAGCTCTTCCTCATAATCCACTTTCTGTAGGGAAGTTTTTACATGCATCTTTTTTAATAAAATAGTAATGCTATTTATTTTCAAATCCTATTGAGTTTCAGGTGCTATGTTTTAAATTACCTTTATGGAGGTTGTTTGTTTTTGGTTTAGAGGCTAATCTGTTGGTGTTCAAAGACTATTGCTAGGGGAATGTGGTGGTGCTCAGTAAATTATGTGGTTCTGGGCATTGAACTCAGGTCTCCTGGATGCATTTTGAGATCTGAAAGTACAAAATCAAAATAACTATCACTTCTTGTAATTAATTTCACTTTGATTTATCTATTTAGTTATTTCCATCCCTTTCTTGTTTTTATGATCAGAGGTTGCATATATACCTACCATTACATTTTTGTTTGTTTGGGGGCCATGTGCAGCTGTATTTGGGGATTATTCCTGGCTCTGTGCTCAGAAATCACTCCTAATGGTCTCCAGGAAATCATATGGGATGTCAACCATGAATCCAAGTCAGCTGTGTGTCAAACAAGCAACCTACTCACTTTACTATTGCCCCAGCTCCTCCCTTTTAGACATAACTGGTGATTCTTAAGGGTTATTCCTGGCTCTGCACTCAGGAATCACTCTTGGTGGTGCTCAGGGGACTATATGGATGCTGGGGATTGACTTGAGTCAGCATCATGCTAGGCAATCATTGGACCCATTGTACTATTTCTTAGGCCCCAATTATTTTTGAAAGCTGTGTGTGTACATGTGTTCACCAGATTACTCTCTTTAGATGTGGTGCTCAGGTGGTTTATCCCTAGGGTGGTGTGCTCTCTGCGTTCCACACTTTAAGGTGCTCACACAGGTGCTACTGATAGTTACACCCTTGACTCTGATGCTTGCAGTTATTTTAATGGTGGTGCTTAAACATATCCGGTGGAGAGCACACCAGTTGTTGTGTTGGTGGTGATTCCAAAAACAACAGCTTCTGGGACATCACTCAGTACCGGTGGCACTAAGTCTAACACTACTAGCTTCTGGTTTTAAGGAAGACACTTTTCGTTACTTAACCACCCTTGGGTTTCTTTTTCTCTCTCTGGTTTTTGGACAACACCCAGCAATGCTCAGGACTTACTACTGGTTCTGTATTCAGGGAAAACTCCTGGCGATCCTTATATGGATCATATATGGTACCAGGGATTAAACTCAGATCAAATGCATACAACCCCAGCACCCTACCTGCAATAATATCACTCTACCCCTTCATTTCTCTTTTACTGTTTTCAGTTCTTTTAGAGATTCTACTATCCTTCCAAATTACTTTCTTTAATTAGGGCTGATTTATCCATTATATACAGTAAGAACAATGCCTTAGTATCCATGAAAATATTTCAATTTCTTTTAAAATATGAATAAAGTATTTTTATTTATTACTTATACATTCATCTTTATATCATAAGTCATTGTATATAATATGAGCAAGAGTTTTATGAAAGTAAAAGTTCCTACTCCTCACTAACTAATCAGTACTATAACCCTATTACTTTTAAAATTGCATTGATCACTTTCCACTTAATTTTCCTTCGATGCATTCAGCTTAATTTAGTCTGACATTGTCTCTTTTCTGAATATTACCCAATTACTTTTGGAGTCCTAAAACACTATGCAAGTGTAAATACTTGACGTTCACATTCATATGTGAATAAAGAGTATGCGGGTTCCTCAGCTGATCAAATTCAAGTCCTGATCCACTTCAACTTTTTTTTGGATCTACTCTGTTTCTTGCCAGCCTCAGCTGCTCATCTCTCAGTCCTCACTTGTCTTCACACCCACAATTCTGCTCAGTGTGACCCTTTCACTGAGGTTTGCATTTCACAGGGAGTGCAGCCTTGCCATTGAAGATGCATTTCACAGACACCCCTGAAATGCACTGAATTTGTGCACTTTCTATACTCTTTAAGCATAAACTCTATTCTCATTGAGTAGCCCGTTGAATCTGGAATTGCATCTTGTGACTATCTTATATAGTTCTTGGCTCCAATGTCTTGGTAGATGCTGTTTCTCTAATCACAGTGCTACTTCTTTCCAACCAGTCTCCATAGCTCACCTATCTTGCAAAGTTCCACACCAGGCCTGACTGCTTCATAAAGCATTTCCACTACTATGCCCCTGGGACTGATTTCTTCACTGAACTTTTGTTGCACTTCCTGAATCGTTTAGCACCTGGTCGCTTAGCTTGTGTCTTTTCTAGATGTGAAAGAAGAGAATGTGCTTAGGTAAAAACATTGTCTACATTGTAAAGGGATTACAAAACACTTTGGATTAGCATATTTTTAGCCCAGTGTGTATTTTAAATAATTTTAATATGACCAATGTCAGATGATTTTCATTAAGCAATACAACAGAGAGGGGACTGATTGGGCCTCGATGCAAATTAAAATAGTATATTTTTGTGTGTTTTCTTTTAGCAGTTCAGCATTTAATAATTACCAAAGAAATAAATATGTAGGTATCTGGGGTCTCAATGTAGCCTTAAAGTTTACTACAACAATATTCGTGTAATCCAAGTGTGGTAACTTAACTCTTCCAGGAACTGTGAACTGGTCTGACACCTCCCTCCCTGCCTAATTGCTATAATTAATTTTTGCACTTGTAACACAATACTTGGCTCTGTACTATAACAGGGACCCAAAGGTCTCAAAGCTGTTCAATTCCTGAATAGCTTAAGGAATTCATAAGTGACCTGAGGGTGTTGAACAGCTTTATGAATAGTAACTGGCTGTTGGGGTTGAACGTGAGATGTTTCTGGATTCCTGATGGCATAGGTATGGTGTATGAATTTTTCTGTTGTGTAAGGAAAATATCCAATGACAGCAGATTGCCTAATTTGGATAATTTAAACAAGGTTTTAACATTAGAAAGAAAACATACCACATCTGGTAAGGAATGAGCTGGACAAAAGCATCTTGCTGCTGTCTGGGTCACAATGAGTGAGCCTGTGACTTCTCTCACCTCTTTTGTCTGGAACCTGTGGAACCCTGATGACTGACATATAAACCACAAAGAGCTCATTTTCCCAGAGCACATGCTAACATCAATACTGGAAATTACAAACCCACTGAGGGATATGGAAGAGGGTGAAACTGAACAGATCAAAACCAGAATCAAATTCTAGGTGTCCATTGTCTTTCTCCCAGGGCACATGTTAGCACCAACTACAAACCCAGCAAAGGAAATGGAAGGGGGTGAAATAGAAGAGATTAACACCGGGGCCAAATACTAGGTGTCTATTGTAATACTGAAGTTTGAGAACTCCAGGACATTTTGAATGATAGGACAGTGCATTTGGATAAATTGGTAGTCAAGAGGCAGAGTTACAATTCACACTATTCTTTCAATCTTTTTGACATGTGACATACCAAAATATGAAAGATAGACCAAAGGAGGAAAAAAATCCCAATGATAACTAGAATGATGTCATTTCTATAAGAGGAATACCCCTGAAATTAGTCATGACACCTGCCATGTAAAGGTATAATGGTCCTTACCAAAGATTTTCAAAGAACATGGAAATTGGATTCATGAGACTTCAGGCTGACCAGCTCTTAAGTGTTTCTTGACTTCCGTAAATGAATAGTTTTAGAACTACAAAATTTTAAAGGTTTTCTTGTTTGATGTTGATATTTTGCCATCGCCAGTGGAAAGCTGTGCATGGAGAAGGCATTCCCCTGGGGATACTTCTGTATCTGTAAGATAGCCGCCATTCTACACAACAAATCACAGCAGCAAGGAAGGAGTTATAACAGTGAGTAGTGTACTTGCTTTGCATGCAACCAACCCAATCTGATCATCAGCAGAGCATATGGTCCTCTAAGCTCTGCCAGGAAAGATTCCTGAGCATAGAACCAGAAGCAAATTTCTAAGCACTTCTGGTGTGACCTTAAAAACAAAACAAAACAAAACACACACACAAAAGAAAGGAAAGAAGGAAGAAGAGGAACGTTTGAAAGAAAGAAGGAAGAGAGGATTGAACAGAACCAGTTTGAGCTGATTCAGTTTTCTTTTGTGCTATATTTTACTAGAGGTTGTATTGTCAATTTGAGATATGCCAAGCTTGACATCTATATGTCAATACTCAATAATTGGCATACACAGAGTTTCTTATGAAAGGAAAGCATATATTCCCTATATATACTTTCCTATATATAAAATATGAACTATAAGTTTTGATTAGTTTTTGACATGTCTGCATTTTTTCTGAAAAATAATTCTTACAAGAAATAAATTCAATGGATACTGAATAACTTGCTAAGAGAAAAAACAAATTAGTAAAACAGGAGGCAAACAAAGAATTTTTAGCAAACATAAATGTTAGAAAGGTAATAGTTTTGAAGGGCATTTATCAAAGATACAGACATTAGAAGGATGATACATTTTCAAGTAAAATACAACAAATGTAATATAGTAATAAAGGGACAATGATGAAAATTTTCTGAAATGAAGTCTGAGCTACCATTATTTGTAATGATCAAGATTATCTTCAGACATCTCCCAGTGAAATTGTAGGAGTGCAAAATTATCTTGATTGAGTATTATTGGTATAGATAATGAAAGACAAAGGCTACAAAATTATCCTCAAAGAAAAGGAAAGCAAAAATATGAATGTTCAAATAACTGGGTCAATTAAGATTTAAAAATGAGGACACTATAACTGTGAAAGCTTGTAATTCAAAAAAAGTACTAAAATAAATAAATAAATAACTTAAAAAGTGAGGATACCAATCAAGTTATAAAATAGGAAGATCCAGAGGCAAGAATTTAGATACAAAGGTAGGGTTATTCATCTTCAGATTGCAAAGAAGTTAAAGCACTCTTTAAGGAGTGAAATGTCCCCTTGGCCAAGTTTAATTTGTATAAAGTGAAGGAAACATATAAACCTGGCTAAAGACTTTTAGCTCAGTAGATCTTTCTTTCACTTTTATTACTGTTTTTTAATTATTATTTGTTTGGGGGCCACACTTGGTGGTTCTGGGACTACTCTCAACATTGTGTTCAGGTAGTTCTGGTGTTCTGGTAGTTCTTGGTGGACCTTGCAGTTTGGGGGATCAAGTGTGGGCTTCCTGCATGCAAAGTATGTGCTTAAGCCTTCTAGTTATGTCTCTAGTGCCTCCGCAGATATTTCTCTTGGGACAACCAACATGGTCAAACAGATAAGCTATTGACATATCTATTATAATACGGACATTTCAGAATCCAATGGGTCACTAATTATGAATAACTGAACAAATGAAATGGAAGATCGAAGAATAACTTAGGTTCAGGTTTTCTTCAACATTCTTAATTATCTGTCAGTTTCTATGAATTCCCTAGCTTACAGCAATATTTTTTTGATATTTTTTATGAATTCAAAGAAAAACATGAGAACTAGAGAAAAAATTAATTGTGGGAGAGGGCATATATTTGTGACAGAAGCTTGGAAGGAATTATAGTGCTTGAGAAAAGCCAAAATCTAATATATAATCACCAGTTTATAGTGAAAGAAATTATTTCTGTATTACATAGAGGATGCAATTCATGCCACTTTTAATATTTGTATTTCATAAATATCATAATTTCACTCTTATTGGAGATTTTTAAAAACATGCTTAGACTAACTGTTAAAGCAATTTGAAAAATGGTGCGATTTGTACAGTTTCAGTGCCTTGGTTGCTGTACAGGATTTCCTGTGATTAAAATTCATAGACTGCCTTCATTTTGCTGTTTTAGTGGTTTCAGTGTTTGCATTGATCAGAACTAACAAATGTAAAAAACTCAACTATATTAATCTCTCTCTATAGTTTATATACATTCAGATGTTTTTAAAATGAGAGGTAAGGTAAAAAACTACATGTAATGCTAAATTATTATGACAGCATTGGAAGAGAATGTTAAAAAGGAAACAGGAAGTTTGAAAAGTCTTGATTATGTTTCCATAAATATTTGTTCATAAGATACAGCAAATTCCAATATGCAAAAGCTATTAAACTTTTGATTTCCCTACCTCTTGGAGTTTTGCAGAATTTCTGACTATATACCCCCCTCTTCATTCACTATTAGAAATTTGTATGTGTGAGGATGTATATTTAGTAATTGTGTAGAAGCAGACAATTAAACGAAACTTATTTTTTGTGTGAACTATAGATTGTGTATAAAGTTGTTGACAAAATTAATGGAAGAGATTTCAATTTCATACATTTCTGTGAAAGAGAGAGGAATATATTTTGCTTGTGAGATTGAAAAAAAACAATGGATGTGCATTTGTATTTATTTGCTTCAGAGAAGTGAACTACGTTTTTAAAGGAAGTTTGAGAAACTTGTTTGACTAATTAATTTATTATCAAATGAACTGAGGGCAAGACATTACCCAGGAAAAAAGAAAACATTATTGAAGCAACTTGATCAAATTTCTATGTCCTTGCTTAGTAGTTTTTTCTTCAATGAAAAGTGTTTAGGAGATGACAATTAGTTATTTTCTCTGAGGACTATCTTTTATACAGCACAAAGATTAATTTAGAAGGAAAACTCAGATATCAGCTCTTACTCAGTGGTTGTGGAATCCTGTTTACTCTTAGGAGAGTTGTACTTTTTCATATCTACAAAATAAGGTGATTGAATAGCAAATTCAACATAGTCCTTTTTGACATTTCACGCTAAACATACTCTTCAAATCTGTATATGGAATAACAGCAAATTACAGACATTGAGATTTTTTTTAGTCTAGATTTTAGGACCAAAAGATGATTTTCTTCTTTCAAGTTTTTCCTCTATTGATGAATTTTTAGTTTAATTAAAATTAATTTCTTCCTTTGTCAAGATATCTTTTGGAGTTAAAACAAAGCTAATTTTTATGCTATTCCTCTCTAAATTCCTTTCATCTTTGAATTTTTCAGATATCTGTAGGTTCAACCTCAGGAGAGATGTGTAAATTAACTGAATCTTGAGAGTTTAGGAGAAAAATATTTGCCTTGTTGCTGATATTGTTGCAATATGTTGTAGTAAAAGACATACATCATTTATAGCAAATGGTGACAGTCAGGAGTTTTGGCATAAGAAGGATTTTGCAGAATCATTAAAAAAGGTATTTCTAGGCCAAATCCAAGCTTCTGATTTGAATGGATAAAAAATTATAAAAAATCATGACATCTTACTCTTGAATTATCAGCTTCAACCGGGATCCCTATGTTAGGTTTTTTATTTCTGCTATTAACTATAATCCTGAAATCACTCTTATTTCATAAAGCCTATCTCAACCAACTGAATAAAGATTTGTGTATTTCAATACCCTCTACTCTTTTACTTCTCTCCAGTCCTCCATTTTGATACAAAAATAGAATAAAAGAAGGAATAATATACTCAACCCACTTTGAAGAATTTTCATTCACCTCAGTGCTATTGAAAGGTTAAAACTGTTCTTGTGTGTATTCTGCTTGGAAAAGTCTCTCACTATAACTGAGAGATGAGTTATTGAATGTTTTAATTCAATTTTCAAAATGATTGTTCTCCCGAATGAATTATTAGAACTCAGCAGCTTTTTCTTACTGTTTTAATCTATGGAGATCATGTAGTATGAGAAAAAATTACTTTTGCATGTACCCTAAATTTTTAACCTTTGACACCTGTACATAGGCACTAGTTCGATGAGCAGGTTGAAAAAAATACTTGTCTAGGCAATGCTGGCCAGGTTATGATAAATAATAATCATCACAATTTTGGGGGGGTCACACCCGGCAGCGCTCAGGGGTTACTTCTGGCTCTATGCTCAGAAATCACTCCTGGCAGGCTCAGGGGACCATATGGGATGCCGGGATTTGAACCATTATCCTCTGCATGCAAGGCAAATGCCTTACCTCCATGCTATCTCTCCGGCCCAATCATCACAATTAACTATAGCAAAAAGAGTACTTTATAGCCAGAACTGCAAACATGGAGGCCAGTCTTAGCTTTCAGTGCAAAGCAATAAATGAGTGTTATCCATAAAGCGGTGTTAACCACCTCATGTCATTGTCTCCACCATCTTTTCAGTCCCCTTTACCCTCTGGGAGGGACCACATCAACATTGAAGGCTTCTGCTAGAGAGAGACTATCAGTTACAGTAATGCAGACTCTTGTTTAGAATGTCACAGAAGTGTTAGAAGAAAGCAGATACTTCTATAGAAATCCATACGTGCCATTCAGCAATGATGTACACACAGAGCATATGCACAAGCAAAGCCCAAGTTATAAATCCTTGGAATCAAGGAAAGGCTATTCCAGATAGAATCAGTCGGCCAACCAAAAGAGAATTTATAGTCTCTTTCTTTTCTCAGAGGAGAAGCTGCTAACACCTGTTGACACTCTGTGCATTTCCTGTGAGTCCAATTCCTGAGTACATGAACTTATTTACTCCTTTTTCATTTGGGGGAGGGTTGTGGTCTCTCAAATAGTGGTCAGAAAACTTGAGGGTCCCTCCTAGTTGGAACTGGGCTTGTAGTTCAGTTATCTAGCAATTAATAAGGTGCTGCTCTGCCTGCCATGCTTGACCACCAAGGCAACCCTAGAGGTGTTAGGGGCTTTCCAGATTACTTCTGATCGGGGAGTCAGCAGCATGGGGGATTGACCTCATTTCTCTGTGTATGTAAGGCATTTGATCCTGAACACTAAATTATCTCCTTGACCCTAAGCTTAGTTTAATTAATTAATTAATTAATATATATTTTTATTGGACCACACCTGATGGCATTCAAGGGTCACTCCTGGCTCTGTACTCAGTAATCACTCCTGGCAGACTCAGGGGACCATATGGGATATTAGAGATCGAACCTGACTCAGTGGTGTGCAAAGCAAATGCCCTACTGACTGTGCTATCAAGATGGACCAAACTTAGTTTTTTTTTTTTTTTTTTTAAAGAGTGACACCTTGCAATACTGAAGGCTTACTTCTGGTTCTGCACTCAGGGATTACTCTTGGTGATGTTCCTGGACCACATGTGGTACTGGGGATTAAATCCAGAAACTGCTTG
This sequence comes from Suncus etruscus, assembly GCF_024139225.1. Classification (NCBI taxonomy): domain Eukaryota; kingdom Metazoa; phylum Chordata; class Mammalia; order Eulipotyphla; family Soricidae; genus Suncus; species Suncus etruscus. Next base: position 38,922,876 of record NC_064854.1, read on the forward strand.
CAAGGATATTGCCATCCTTGCTGTACTATCAGTCAAACCCTAGCTTAGTTTTTTTTCTTCCAGGGGAGGAGTCACAACTGGAAATGCTCAGAGGTTGCTCCTGACTCTGCACTAAAGATTTACTCCTGAACTACTTGGGGGACCATATACGATGTTGAGAATTGAGCCCAGGTCAGCCATGTGCAAGGCAAGTGTACCCGCTGTACTCTCTTTCTGGTCTCTAGCTTAGTTATATTTAATACATTTGTTTTGACTTTAAAATTTCTCATAAAAACTATGGTATTATTTTCTTCATATTTAGTAGAATAACATGCAAGATGTTTCTTCCTTACAGAAAGCATTTGGTATAGATGTTACTGGTATAGGTCAGAAATAGTCGAAGGGACTCAACTCCTTTCATCTGTCACTTGGCACATTCTTGTATTTTCAAGCTCTGCATTGAAATGTCAAATGGGGAAGCAGTGATTTTTTTTTTTTACCTCTTGGTCCTTATGAATGATTCCTTGTCACTCAATACCACTTAAGAAAATAATTATGATTGCAGCATTTAGTACAATACCTAGGATATGGAAATGACTTAAATGTCCAGCAGCAGATGGATGGTTAAAGAAGTTGTGGTATCTATGTACATAATAAAATGCTGTATGGTTACTATTAGAAATAAATCATTCATGGAAGCCTGGGTGGGACTGGAGGCAATAATATTGAGTGCCATAAGTCAGAGGGATAAGGACAAGTATTGGGTAATCTCATCTGTGATATATAGAAAAACAAATCAATAGGGTAGGCGATATCCATTGATAATGAACCCTGGGCACTAGATGAGAGAACTGATTATACCTTGGTGGAGAGCACAGTGTGGGTCATAAGTAACATGAAGTAAATAGGAAGCCTGAACACTGTTGAATAAAGAAATTGACACTGGGTTCGTGGGCAATGTAAAAACAGTGACACTATTAAAACTGAAATGTCTAGTACTGTTGTGTCTAGTACTAAATAATAAAAAGAAAATAAATATAAACAATTTAGACTTGTTTTTCTATCACTTAGTTTATGAAAGACCTGTGTATAAATGTGCTCATGGAGCAATAACAAATTTCTAATGGCTGGTAAACTCTGGACAACATAAATTTATTTCACAGTTCTGAAGGCTAATGGTCTGACATCAGAGAGCCTGCATGAAAGCAGAACATACAACCTTCTCCTAGTTTTTTGTTTTTCTATCTTCAGAAGATCAAAACCTGTACTTTAAAACTTGTTTAAATAACCCACTGCAAAAGGGCCAAACAAGCACTCAGGGCCAGAGCAATAGTATAGCAGGTAGGTGCTTGTTTTGCATGTAGGTGCATGCAGGTGCTTGTTTTGCATAAATAACTGACCTGGTTTTAATCCTTGGAACCCCTTACAGTTCCCTGAGAGCACCAGGTGTTGTTCCTGAATGCAGAGCCAGGAGTAAACGCTGAGCACAGCTGGGTCCAAATAAGTAAATAAAATAAAGTAAAGACCTTCTATCGCCCCACCTCCAAATACTATCCCATGGGGTGTTATGTTTTAACATATGAAATGCGAGTACACATGTTTTCAAACAACAGCAACCTGTGAGCCAGCATAAAAAGTAACACCTGGAAGTGAATCTATTGTGTGATCTCTGGGAGAGACTTTCTTCCCCTTCAGAGTGAGCCAGAGACAGCTATTTATTTTATTTTTTAATTATTGGGAAGAACTATTTGTTGTGATTACTACCAGCTAGAGCAAAGCTAATATTTATTGGAGAAAACTCAAGAAATATAAAGTGACCAGGAATTTGATTATTATCAGATAGCTGGGGAAATCCTGGACTTTTTAACTTCTTTCTGAACTTTTATAAGTGGAAAATTAGCAAGAAATCCAAAAGTGGAGTTATTTCTGTCTCAGTTATTTCCCATCAAAAGAATCTTATTTATACAGGAGTTAAATTTTTTGGAGTGGTGTGTAGAAGCCAGATTTGATTCAGTAAATTTTGCCTGTAGTTTCTGCCTGGAAGCCACTGGCTTGGCTCTGTTTAAGCCTATGGAATGAAAAGTACTTATAATACTTTACTTTCCATCCATAGCACTGTTTCCCATGCATGTATTAAATCTTGTAAATGCTTTGTTTTCTTAAGAACTTGAGATAAAGTTTACTTTATACATTAAGTACAGTTAGGGATTAACAATAAGCATTAATAATAAAATAAACCATTAAAACAATGTCCTATAAAAGGTTATGCAACTTACATCTTGATCTCAATATAACTTGTACATCTGTTTTTCAGATTGCAAAAACAGGAAAAAAGGACAGCTATATGTTCTTTTTTGGCTTAATCACTGGGGAACTTGGACAGTAGGAAACACCATTGGTTTTGAAGTCAATCTTTGGAAAAGAGAATTGGGTGAACAGAGATTGTAGGGTCTCCCTTACTCCTCCAAAAAACAAAAACAAAAACAAAAACAACAAACAAGCAAACATTTTTTGCCTTCCATGCAGAAGGACAGTAGTTCGAATCCCAGCATCCCATATGGTCCCCTGAGCCTGCCAGGAGTGATTTCTGAGCATAGAGCCAGGAGTAACCCCTGAGTGCTGCCGGATGTGACCCAAAAACCAAAAAAAAAACCCCAAAAAACCCCAAAAACATATTTGGCATATTTCACAATTAATTGGCATTGGCCTATTGCTGCATGATGCCCCATCAATCAGCTTAATGCTAGTGGAAAAATAGGCTTTCATTCATTAATTTCCAACTGGAAAATTCCTGTGGCAAAACGTATGCACTACTTATTATTATTATTAGCCTAGAAAATAATCTTTCCAGCCATTTTAAAATTGTACAGATTATAAGATAAAGTTCATTTTCATTCCGAACTTGATTATATTTCTCCACTTCACAGTAAGGGTTGCCTTTGTGGAACTCCAGTCATGTGGGCTTTTTGCATGGACTGTCATAGTACTTAGAGCACTTTGTGAGAGGACATGGTTAATCAATCTCAGTTGCAACAATTTAGTTTAACCAGTCACTACATTGCCAATGATCCAGGTCCTAACACAATGCAGATGTTGTTGTGATCCTGGAGGTGAGTACATTCTTTATCCTATGGTATTTCAGCTCATTCATGTATTTTGACATTGGAAAAAAATTAAAGCATTCATAGAATGTATTTTTAACAACATTCTTTCTACCCCTTTCCATTTCTTTAAATGTGTGGAAATTAAATAATGGACTGTTCTCTTTGGTTTTCCCATTGATGCCTCTCTTGAAAATAAGAATGATTCTCTGTATTAATATTACTCCCCTCTTTCATAGAATAATGCCTAAGGAACTTCCTAAATAATAAAACTAGGCAGTAGAGGATAGAATCTATTTGTTCATTCATTTACTTATATTTTAGATATGCCCCTAGATTCCAGGGAACCCAGGCAAGCAAAAGTAAGCCTGACCTGGTCCCAAGTAGCAATTGGTTGATAAATACAAGAACAATAATTTAAAAAACTTGAGTCTAATTTACTATGACTTCCAGCAAAACAGAATAAATTCCTTAATTGGAAATATCCTAGGGGATAAAGTTACATAGCTGTCCAGTTAAAAGGAAAAATAGAATGGAATCGATGAGATAATCTAAGAATCCTGTATTCCAATCACATCACTCAGTCAACAAGAATTGATTGCACAGCTAACATAGCCCTTGCACTGGAGACATTCGCAGTTATAAGGGAGAACAGAGAAGTAAGCTGAACTGTTTTCAGGGAGAGCAGCTGTTGGTAGACAAGGCATTGTGACAGAAAAATGTTAATGTGGGCCTGTGATTCAGCTTCCAAGAGGGTGGTCTGAGATTTTTTCTGGAGAATGTTAAACTCAGTCTTGGATGAGTGGGCATTCACTCATAGTTGGGGAAAGAGCCTCTAGGCAGAGGAATTTACATAAGCAAGGTAATAAGAGACAGAGGAATGTGATTGAAATTTGTATTGAGGGTAATAGTAAAGGGTTGTCTATAATGGAGAGTGGTGAAGTTTGAGGCTGGAAATATTGACAGGGCCCAATGTAAAAAGGGTTTATACGTATGAAAATATTGCTGGTTTGAATGACATTAGTAATTGCTCCCCCAAACAGGATGGGAAGTGAGAACTTAAAAGAATTATATTTAGCATTGTGATTTACAATAGTGTTAATAATAGTCTCAAGCACACAATGTTCTAACACTGAACTCACCACCAGTGTCCGCATACCTTCACCAGTGACCAAAGGTTTCTGTTATTCCTTATCAAAATCATATTTAAAATATAAATTGCTTTATTTGAAGACCATGCGTCATGTAGTTGATACAGTTGATCATGATATATTTATTTTCAGGTAAGTGGGAGCAAAATTATTTAAAAAAATAAAAAGAGAAGGAAAAGAGTATAGAAGCAAGAAAATTTGTGAACATTATTGTATATTGTAATGATGTCATTAAGTCATTGTCAGAATGCCAAATTCATTTTTTAGTTTATTTCTTATAACTTGGAACAAATGTACGCAATAGCATTGGTTCTTATAGTTTTGGTGAGTATCATCTCCTCACTCTACACAGCAAATGTCTGAATCTCTTGATCAATGCCATCATGCTATGACCATTCTACCTCCTCTTACCACCACTCCCTCATATTTCCCCCCCTTTTTTTTTTTAGACATTCTTCTTCTAATTTATATAATGCATGGCCAGTGATTTGTCCACATGGATACCTTCCATTATCTTGTACTGCTCTATGTAGCAAAATTACCTCTGGAAAGTGATATCTCTGGAAAGGAAAACAGACTGAGATGGGCTGGAGGCAGGAAACACAGCAGAAGGAATTAGGGGAGGTATGTTCAAGTGAGATGTTGTAGCAATACAGCTAGCTTTGATTACCTCATTTTTTTCCCCGTGTTTTTGGGTCACACCCAGCAGCGCTCAGGGGTTACTCCTGGCTCTATGCTCAGAAATCGCTTCTGGCAGGCTCAGGGGACTATATGAGATGCTGGGATTCGAACCACCGACCTTCTGCATGCCTTACCTCCATGCTATCTCTCTGACCCCAGATTACTTCATTTTTAACTTCATTACATCCCCCCTTTTTTGCGGGGGTTAGGGCCAGTGCTCAGAGATTACTCCTGGTTCTGCTCTCAGAAATCACTCGTGGTAGGCTCAGGGACCCATATAGGATGCCAGGGATCAAACCCAAGTTGGCCATATGCAAGGCAAATGCCCTACCCATTGTGCTACTGCTCTAGTCCCAAATTTCATTACTTCTTTAAAGATCTTATATTGGAATACAGTTTTATCCTGAGGTATTGGGTTTTAATAATTTAACATATGGAATTTTGGGTACAATTCCAGCCTTATCAATATTTAGATATAAAAATTGTGTTTGTTGGAAAGTCACTAGCATCTTCCAAGATCTTGGTAGAGTACTGATAAATTGCATTGTTATATGAAACTTGGTGTTATTTGTAAAATGGGCATGCATTTACATGTCCTTTTATATCATATTACTGTAACAGTGATCTACAGAAAGAACAGTGAAATAGCTAATATTGGCAAGTGACCCAAAGTTACCCAATGTAACTTTGATAAAAATCTTTAAATAAATATGGCACAGAAACAAGTCTGCATTATAATTGTACTGTGTTATGGTTCTTGCCATGAGCACATTTATGACAAAGTTTGGAGCTCCCAAGCACTTTCTGAACACCAGGAATATAGCAAGCTGATCTCAGGAAATAGAGGTGAGGATTCAAAACTCATTAGTCTTTTGAATTTATCAGAAAATATAACCTTTGAGATTTTATACCTACCGTTTTCTCCCTTCAGAAACTTGGAGCCTATGTTCAAACTCTATGTTTGAAGTTTGGAGAATTGTGCCGTTGGTGACTATCAGTAAAATACTTGTATTCAGTGTTGCACCCTGGAGTTTATTGAAAGCGATGCCTCTTCCTAAACTTTGAGAAGATGTGCAAATTTAGGCTGGCAGTATTCTCTGCATTTTTTTCTTTTAGGAAGATGAGGAACATTTACTGGTATTTATGTCCCTGAAAAGGAATGCCTATTAATTTATATTTAAATGGATTCTGTGAAGTCATTTATTTTTGTTTGTTTGTTTGGTTGGTTTTGGGTCATACCCAGCTCATTGGTTACTTCTGGCTCTGTACTAAAAATGGGACCGGAGAGATAGCATGGAGGTAAGGCGTTTACCTTTCATGCAGAAGGTCATCGGTTCGTCCCGGCGTCCCATATGGTCCCCCGTGCCTGCCAGGGGCAATTTCTGAGCATGGAGCCAGGAAAAACCCCTGAGCATTGCCGGGTGTGACCCAAAAACCACAAAAAAAAAAAATAAATAAAAAGGAATTAGTTCTGGTGGTGCTTAGAAGCATATGAGATTCTGGGGATGGGACCTAGCTTGGCAGAATTCAATGCAAGTGCTGATGTACTACTGTCCAGCCCAGCAACTACTCATTTGGACCCCAGAAGAGAGTTTCTGCCTGAGGTTTATCTTTTACTTTCTGTGTGGGTCTCCAGTATTCTAAACTTTGGTTTCTGTTCTCTCTTGTCTAGACTCCTGCTGAAGCCCTAATTCTTCTGTCCTCTCACCCACGCAAAAAGATCTGAGTGCATCACTCCCTTTCTAAGAAAAATTGTAATAATCCTTATGTATCCAGGATTTAAGTTCTTCTCTGCCAGGTATTAAATTTCCTCTGTTCTCTAATCACCCTCTCACAGCCCTCCACCTATATATTATTTTCTCATTTATGAATCCTGAGATCACTTCAATCAGTTTTCCACTTTGACTATAACACCTTTCTTTTTTATATCATTTCCTTAGGGGGTTTGTTCAATTTGTCTACTATTTTTTTTGACTACTCTCTTTCCTGCCTTATAATCTCCAATTCATTTCTTCTAGTCCAAGTTCTGTGTTTCTTCTCATCCCCTAAAAAGAAATGCATTAGCTACCAAGTAATTTATCATCTGCAATGTACCTTTGCAATTTTTATGCCACATTTCTTCACTAGATTGACACCTGAATAGGTGGACTTAGGTCTCATTTATGGGTCAATTGCTCCTTTATCGAAGATAAAAAAGTGTTTTTCACAGAAAACAGCCTCAACACATATAGGGTTAATTGAAATATTGAAAGCACCACATAACTATACATGATGATAAACCCATTGCTAATTGTAACCAGAGTGAGCCATGGAGTTATTGAAAGTTGAACATACCTCTCAGAGTGGATTTTCAGTTTAGGCTGTTCAGCTTGTCATAATGATGGTAAGAATCAACCTCTGATATATCTTTAATATTGCATGTAGTTTTTATTTTTCTTTAAGAATGTCAACATTAGGGGCCGGAGACGTGGCGCAAATGGTAGGGCGTTTGCTTTGCATGCACTAACCTAGGACAGATTGCGGTTCAATCCCCTGGAGTCCCATATGATCCCCCAAAGCCAGGAGCGATTTCTGAGTGCATGGCCAGGAGTAACCCCTGAGCATCTCAGGGTGTGGCCCAAAAACCAAGAAAAAAAAAAAGAATGTTAACATTAGTCATCATAATTATGCACTTTGAAAAGCAATGACTTATTTAGTAAAACTAGTCTATTTGGATATGTGATACGGAACTCTTAGTCACTCCTCAAGTTGGGCTATAGATTATGGTATCATTTCTGCACACTAACACATAGGTTGCAGTTTAAGTAGGATATCCTTTTACCTCTACTACACTTACATATGGTTATATATATATGTATATATATAAATATAAACATTTATGTTTAGTGCTACATAAAATTTCCAGGATCTCAAAGTTGAGCTAATTACATTTAAAAGTTATTTTGAGGGTAGAAGACATACATAGACATTATATATATCTATATATCTATATATATATAATTTTTGGGCCATGCCCAGTGGCACTCAGGGATTATTCCTGGCTCTGTACTCAGAAGTTACTCCTGGAAGGTTCAGGGGACCACAAGGGATGCCAGAAATCATATCTAGGTCATTAGTGTGCAAGGCAAAAGCCCTACCTGCTATACTATTGCTCACTCTTGCCCTGAGACTCTATCATATTTTAATTCTTGTATTTTTGTTTATGACTTTAATTCTATATACAGTATGTATTTATATATGAATTTTTTAATTTAGCATAACTTGAGATTAATCCATGTTGTACCATATACTAGTATTCTTGCCTTTTTTGTTGCAAAATAATTCATTGTATGGCTGTACAATACTTGGTTCATCCCCCCTTACTGGTTATTATTTGGATTATTTTTTTTATTATAACTGTTGCTTCTATGAACATTGGTGCACATGTTTTTGTGGAGATTTATGCTTACATTTTCATTTAATATATTTATAAGAGTATAATTACATAGTAGTATTCTACAGAGCTTTATAATAGTCTATCATTTTTATAAAGTGTCAACTATTTTATGTGACTATCAGCAATAAAGTGGCATTTCAGATTCTTTATAACAACAGTTGATGTGGTCTTTCTATTGGATAGATGGTGGAATCCTCATTGTGGTTTTAATATTGTCTTATTTAATGTTTATGTTGCATTATCAAAGTATTTTCAAAAATGATTAATCAGTTGTCTATTAAAAATAATTTAGTTGAGGCCAGAGTGATAGCAGAATGGGTAGAGTGTTTGCCTTGCATGCATCCAAACAGGGTTCAATTCTTAGCATCCTATATTGCTCCCTGAGTCTGCCTGCCACGAGTAACTCTTGAGCTCCATCGGCTGTGGCCCAAAAACAAACAAACAAAAAATTGAGTTGTCTACTTACATTGAATTATCATTCTTTTATATATATTTAATTTTTTGAGGGGCATACTTGGTCATTCTCAGGGATTACTCCTAACCTTGCACACAAGAATGACTTGTATTCATATTCACTTGTACGTTCAGGAGATCATATGGAATGTGACGATTCAGTCTGGAATAGCTGAATGCAATTTAAGCCTTACCCACTTTACTACCTCTCTGGCTTCCCTCTTTACATATTTTAGATACAAATCCTTTATAACATATACAATTTGAAAATATGGAGATAATACGGGGGGTTTTCTTTACATGTTATGGCCCAGAATCAATCCCTGAACAAGGCATAGTCATATACTTCCCAAACACTGAACCAAGATTAAATTCTGAGTGTAGGCAGGTGTTGCCCCAAAACTAACTAAAAAAGGATGTATTCTTTCCTAGTCTGTGGCTTCTTTTTCAATGTTATTTCAAAATTTTACTTTGAAATATAATTGGACATTTAAATTTTGAATTTCAATTTTGAAATTAACTGAACATTTAAAAATTATACTTTTTAGTGTTGTGGCTAAAGAGCCCTTTGCTTAACCCAAGATTACAAAGACTTCTTTCTATGTTTTCTTTCAGAAATTTTATAGTTTAAAGCTTAACCCTCATCTAGAATCTGATTGAATTTATCTTCTGTATTGTCACAGGTATTAATTCAATGTTTTAAAAACAATAGTTGTTGAAGACAAAAAATTGCATTTTCTTCACTAAAATATCTTGGCTTCTTTGTCAAAAAAGTAGCTGTTAACAATTTATTGACTATTAAAAACTTGCTGACTAGGGATGAGAAGTCTATCTCCTTCCATTAAATTACTATTGAAGTATGATAGCATATCTAATTTTATCTGATAATTTTATGATGTTTTGATAAAAGCCATCTTCAATCTCTTTTTCAGATTGGATAATTGCTGTTGATCAAGATTCAAATTCACTAATTCTTCTACAATCAGTTCTGTTACTGATTTCTTATAATAAAAATATTTACATAGAGTTATTGCTATATTTTCTCTGATAAAAACAAATAATATATTTTCTAAAAATATAGTCACTCAATATCTTCCGCATTTTGAAAAATGACAAAAATTTTATCATTTATCTACTAAATATAAGTTATTTAATCAACATGCTCTTTCCATTTACTGTGCTCATTGTAATTTTTAATCGTTATTACTATTTAGACATTTTATTCATGGATATCAATGTTATCAACTCATAAGTACCAAGTACTTACTGATTGCACCTCTATAGAATTATAGATGTAGATTTTCAATGTTATTCCTTATATGCTATAAAACCCCTAAATTAGATCCTAAGGAAATAATAAACTTTGCATTAAAATATTTAAATTTTTCTTAATTTTAGTGATTTGGTTGTATAAAATTATAAATTAAAAATTAACTTACTTCATTTATTTTATATATTTGTCTTTTGAAATATATTGTTGCTATTAGTCGAATTATTTTTCCTTTACAGGTAATTTTTCTTTTCTCTTTAGTGCATTTATTCTTAATGTTGACTTTAAAAGTTGACTATGCTTTGATATAATTAATTTCATATGGAGCAAGCACATTTGGAATGCATTTATTTTAATTTTTTAATTTTGTTTTTTGTTTTTTTTTTTGGGGGGGGGGCCGCACCCGGTGAGCTCAGTGGTTACTCCTGGCTATGCGCTCAGAAATCGCTTCTGGCTTGGGGGACCATATAGGAAGCTGGGGATCGAACCCAGGTTCGTCCTGGATCAGCCACATGCAAGGCAAACGCTGTGCAGCTGCACTATCGCTCCGGCCCCTGGAATGCATTTTTTAATTTGTGCACTTATTATGAACATTTCTCAGCTCTTATTTCTTTTTAACCTGCTTTCCTTCCAATTTAAAGAAAACTCACTTTTTGTTTGTTTGTTTGTTTGTTTTTGGGTCACCCCCAGCGGTGCTCAGGGGTTACTCCTGGCTTTGCACTCAGAAATCACCCCTGGCAGGCTCCAGGGATCATATGGAATGCCGGGAATCGCACGGGTGTCCGTCCTGTGTTGGTCAAGTGCAAGGTAAATGCCCTACTGCTGTGCTATCTCTCTGGCCCCAAGGAAACTCACTATTTTTTTGTGCTAGTGCCATGACTCTCAGAACATCACACACATGTGTGTGGGGTCAGGTGAAGGGCAGACCTCCCAAACTTGCTCAGCAGGTCTACGATGGCTCTCATTCTCCCTCAGTAGTTGATAAATCTCAGTGATTCCTGGCATCTTGGAATGCTGGCAGTGGAACTCATGACCTAGTTCATGTGAGGCATGCATTCCAGCCCTTTGAGCTATGTCCCTGGCCCCATCCCACTCAAATTTAGTAATGTCCACCAATGTTTTATTGTCCCATATAAGGGGTATTGTCTCACTCAGTGAGGAGAGGCTAGGGCTTCTGTTAAACAGGCTACAATGTTTAGAATATATGCGCCCCCTGCACAAAGTACCTGATAGAAAATGAAAGTATGGATGAAGAATTTACTAAAAAATATCTTCAAAATTTAAGTTAATTTTTAATATTAATTTTTTTGTTTGGGGTCACATTGTTGATGTTCAAGAATTACTTACTTCTTGCTCTGTGTTCAGGGATTTCTCCTGTCTGTGTGTGGAAGGAACATATGCAATGCTAGGGACAGAACTTTCATATTCAAAGCAAAAGCCTTAACAGCTGTACTATCTTTCTGTTTCCCCACCTAAAATATTTCTTTGTTGGTGGTGATGGGGTGGATGCACCTAACAGTGGTCAGGGATTACTTCTGGCTCTATACTCAGGGATCATCCCTGGAAGTGCTGGGTATGAAGAACCATATGTAGTGCCCAGTATTAAAGGTTTTCAGCCATGGATGAGGCACAATTCTTATCCATTGTATTTTCTCTTCGATTCCCTCACACTCCCAAATATTTCTCTAGTCTGTATTTTTTGGTCAATTTTATCAGAAGTATGGTCATGTTTTTCATTAATCTTTGCTTTAATTTCAACATTTATCCACTGGGTTTTATTTTAAACATTTACTTGTCTATAATTTTTATTCCCAATTTTTTTTTTTTTTTTGGTTTTTGGGCCACACCCGGTGACGCTCAAGGGTTACTCCTGGCTATGCGCTCAGAAGTCGCTCCTGGCTTGGGGGACCATATGGGATGCCGGGGGATCGAACCGCGGTCCGTCTCCTAGGCTAGCGCAGGTAAGGTAGGCACCTTACCTCGAGCGCCACCGCCCGGCCCCTTATTCCCAATTTTTTTTTTTTTGTTTTTGTTTTTGTTTTTGGACCACATTCAGCAGTGTTTGGCACTTTCTTCTTTCTCTGTGCTCAGGGATCACTCTTGGAGTGCTTGGAGAACGATATGGGATGCTCAGGACTAAAACTCAGCTCAGTTGATGTAAGGCAAGCTTCATCATAATGTAAGCTTACTATGAGGTAAGCTAATACCCATTGTATTATCTCTTTGGCTTCTATTTACAATTTCTTTCAACTAAAAAAATTATGCCTATTTATGCCTTAATTTTCTTTTTTTTTCTTTGTCTCTTTTTGAGGTGGAGGGATACTTCCAAGAGGTGCTCAGGAAATCTAGGGATACTACTGCCTTTTCTCTTCAAATGAAGACATTTCCTGCAAGGGCCAGAGGTTGCCATGCTGTTTAGGCTCTGATGTGCTGGGGTTGTCCAGGCCACTGAGGGGTGCTGAGTTCTCCAAAGCTGTTCCTGTGATGCTCAAGGGATCACCTGGTGACAGAACCCAGATCCGATAACAGTGCTTTAAAAAAAAATACAATTATTTCATCAAGCACTGAATCATACTATTCTATCTCAATTTTTCCATAAAATTTATATCCATTAAAAATTTTAAGCATTTGATTTTACTAGATTGTTGTATAGTCTTTTGAATTTAAGTTTTCACACTCATTTGAAATGGTTTTAGGTCTATGTACATGTATATTTTTACTTTGTACTTAACCCTTATCCAGGTATTTTTCAATTTCTCTAGCAGGATCTCTGGGCTCCAGTGCAAGTACACCAGGTTTTATAATACTGTTTGGGAAGTCCATCCCAAATCATAATTTGAGTATTGTAGATTCAGTCATGGAATCAGTAGGTTGCTTCTCTATATTTTTGGTTTTATGACTGTTTCTAAGTTTTCCCGTCCTTCTAAGCCTGCAGCTTGTACAAATCTGTTTTTACAGGAAACAGCTTTAGAACTATTTCCTTATGTGCCATCAAGATTTCAAGCCTTGCCTTTGCTGCCTCTGTAATTGGGAAATTTACAGGATTCAACTTCTGGTTACCACTTCTAGCAGGGGGTTAGTTCAATCAGACTTGCTGTTTGGTTTCTCTCTGGTAGTTCTCCTCCTCTGCTTTTAGTAAATGGTTATATTTTTAATTTATAATTCCTATGTATTTAAAAGAGATAAATATTTCACTGTGAATCTACTATGCTATTCCATCTCGATTTTTCCATAAAATCTATCTCCATTAAAAAATTTTAAGACTATTAGAAAACATTAAATTATCATTATTGTAAGTAATCATTACAAGTCAGTTATGTCAATCAACTTTGACATTCTCATTGCTGCTAAAGCATACAATTATTAATCTGCATTCTGTCTGATCAAATCTTCTTACTTCATTTTCCACATTCATTCATTCATTGCAACATTATTTCATGTTTATTTCTTATTTCTCTTTATTTGCAGCATTGAGAATCAAACCCAGATCTCCTGTGAAGCTTGCATTTTACTGCTGAACCACATTCCTGGCCTCACATTTCTTCATTATTATTCTAAATATACTGAGATTACAAGGACTCTAGATATTACTTTTTACTCTAATACTTTATTGCCTATTTAAAAATAATTTTTGAGAAAGGAAGCTTCTTTATGGCATGAACAGGCAGCTTCTTATGTTTCTTGCTCTCAAGAAAGTGGGGAGCCAAGGAGAATGCAAAGCACCCCAGTAACCCAGGGGTGCCCTTGCGATGGACATTTGAAAGCAGGCATTGGATAAGCTTTCCCAGTCCCTAAGTCCCTATGGTTATCACTAAGGAGATCTGAATGCAATACATACTTTATATTTTTTTGTTGCATTGATAATTCTATATAAAGAGCACATAATTATAAACTCAACTTTGTGAAACTATTTAATTAACAAAACTTCAAAATATAGGAAAATGAACATTTTGGTATTATAAGGAAGATATATTATAAGGAAGATATATATGGTGTGGTTTTTCTTTGTTCAAATCTTTGGGTTTTTTTTTTTTTTGTTTGTTTGTTTGTTTTTCGGTCACACCCGGTGATGCTCAGGGGTTACTCCTGGCTCTGCACTCAAAAATAACCCCTGGCAGGCTCAGGAGACCAAATAGGATGCCAGGAATCAAACCACTGTCAGTTCTGGGTCGGCCTCGTGCAAGGCAAAACTCCCTACTGCTGTTCTGTTTCTTCTTCCTGTTCAAATCCTTTTGATGAGTTAAAGTTTATATAAGTCTGGAAACATGTAGCATTTGACCCAGAAGGACTTTCTGAGGTTTTTAACCCTGACATCCTTTTTAAGTTACATTATGTTTGACTTCAAGGAATGCAAACTTTAGAAACTGATTCAAATAATTTAGGGTTAATTTTACTCCAGAGACGTGGAAAGTAAGGCCAGAGATATATAATAAGTTTGAGTTTTATGTAGTAGCTCAAAGATACGAACAGGGACCTAACTTCTTTTATTGACCTTGATGGGTATATTTTTCCTGATGATGTTAGAATGGCTACCATACTTCTTGCCATTGTTGATGCATTCCAGATAGGAGTTGAGAGAAAGCAAAGGAAAAACAGTTCAATTTGTCCACTTTATTATGATAATAGAGTTTTATAAAAGCACCACTCAAGATTTCTACTTAGATATCATTGGCTTAAACTACTAGTGATAAGTCTAGGAAAAGAATATTGTCTACGGGGCACTTTGCCATACTTAAAAAAAATGTCTTGGTAGTATGAATGAAGGAAACCCATAAAAGGTCAGGAAATTATATTTAATCCTTCCACTTATAGATATGGGCTGCAAATGGATTTCAAAGAGCTTTTTCCATCTAATATTGAGGATTATGGAGTATGGATGGGTGAGACTGATGGGTAGATAGGCTAGTAAAGCTATTGATTCAGAAATCTAAAGGGAGAAATAGTTACCTACTGGAGTAACGGTAGTCGTAACTGAGAAGTAGTGGTAGATTTCAAAGGATTATGAAGTGCTGGAATTAACAGGTATTGGTGACAGTCTTAAAAGTAGGAACATTTTCTATTTTACTGTTAGATTTGTATTAGTTAAGAAATTCAAAACCTGGGACCGGAGAGATAGCATGGAGGTAGGGTGTTTGCCTTGCATGCAGAAGGTCGGTAGTTCAAATCCCGGCATCCCATATGGTCCCCTGAGCCTGCCAGGAGCTATTTCTGAGCATAGAGCCAGGAGTAACCCCTGAGTGCTGTCGGGTGTGACCCAAAACCTGTTATCTCCCAATATTAGGGGAGGATTAGGCCATTTAATATATATATATATTTTTTTTTGTTTTTTTTTTGTTTTGTTTTTGGGCCACACCCATTTGATGCTCAGGGGTTACTCCTGGCTAAGCACTCAGAAATTGCCCCTGGCTTGGGGAGACCAATGGGACGCCAGGGGATCGAACTGCGGTCGCTATTTTTCCTTGGCTAGCGCTTGCAAGGCAGACACCTTACCTCTAGCGCCAACTCGCCGGCCCCAATTTAATATATTTTAAGTAAAAATAGAAAATGTCTGTCCAAGTCAGCTTAAGATTTCAGGTTTTAATAAAACAAAGTGTTATCTAGCTTTTAAGAAGTTCACATAAAAGAGTTTCAGATATTGTTAAAGTTAAACTGGAAATATTGTGAGAAAATTGTTTTCAGGAATTAATAGTTGAACTATTAACTAGTATTTAAAAACAAACTTAAAGTTTGTTATAATACAATTAGTTTTATGTAATAAGATAGGTCTTTTTTAGACCAGTTTACTCAACTCTAGCCATAACGTAAGTGTCATGGAATCCTTTTGGTTGTATTGAGAAAAACTTGATTTTCTAGGTTTGAAGGAGCTGGGGTGGTGGGGGAACTTTTCTGAGGATGACTAAGCTGTAATCTGAAATGCAGTTATGCATTGTGGAATTTCTCACACTTTCTTTTGACCATAGGATGAATCAGGCAAATATTAGCATACTTGGAAATGGTTTAAGCTGAACAATACTAGCATGAAGGAATATTCCAGAAAAATAATTTAGTTCTAGAATGTGGCATTTACACGGCATTCACAAATATTAAAAGCTATGCTCTAAAACAGACAAAAAAAAGTTAAATTTAAAAGAAAATGCTATATAATATGGTTGAAAAGGGAATAAAAAACAGAACCTCAGGAAAGTAGAATATCTGAAAGTGTTAAAGACCAAGGAGAGGAAGCAAGTTGGGTTAAGTTTATGATATCTACATTTTCTCGAACGTCTGGGAGTTTCTACATGTAGTCTTTAGTCATTGGAGACACAACTGATCATTTGAATAAACCTTATTTAGATGATCGGGTTTTCTTATATTTATCAAACATATGTCTGGAGTTTATTTTTGCAATGATAAACATTGATTTTACTTATTTAAAATTTTATTATTACTGAAGTATTATAAACTTCATATTAGATTATAAAATAAATATAGATACATATACTGAAGTATTATAAATTTAAGAGTACAATGCTATCACACCACACCTACCACCAAAGTGCCTATAATAATCTTCCATAATAATTCTTTGAACACTTTTTTGTTTGTTTGTTTTGGGCCACACCTGGTGATGCTCAATGGTTACTCCTGGCTATGTGCTCAGAAATTGCTCCTGGCTTGGAGGACCATATGGGACGCAGGCATCCTAGGCTAGTGCTGGCAAGACAGATGCCTTACAGCTCCTCACCACGGCTCCGGCCCTGTTTTCTGAACCTTCAGTCCACTCCCTCCCACTCTTGTTAGTCTTTTTTTTTTTTTTCAGGCCACACCCGTTTGATGCTCAGGGGTTACTCCTGGCTATGCACTCAGAAATTGCCCCTAGCTTTTGAGGACCATGTGGGGTGCCGGGGGATTGAACTGTGATTCTTTCCTTGGCTAGCGCTTGCAAGGCAGACACCTTACCTCTAGCGCCACCTCGCCGGCTCCACTCTTGTTAGTCTTAATTCTGTGGTCAGGGTCTAAGAACTTTTTACTGGTTTTGCTTCTTATCATGTATGACTGAAATCATCCTGTATTTGTCTCTCTCCTTTAGACTTAGTATGAATGACTTCAGTTCCATCCATGATGTAGCCAAAGACAAGATACCTATCTTTTTTTTTTTGACTTAATAGTATATTCCTTTGTATTTAAATGCCATTTCCTTTTTATTCATTCAATTGTCATTTAGTGTTTGGATTATTTCCAGATCCTGGATATTATAAAGAGCACTGCAATGGGCACAGGAGTCTATGAATCTTTTTTTTTTTTTTTTTTTTTTTTTGGTTTTTGGGCCACACGCTCAAAGGTTAATCCTGGCTATGCACTCAGAAATCGCTTTTGGCTTAGGAGACCATGTGGAACACCAGGGGATTGAACTGTGGTCCATCCTAGGTTAGCAGCGCAAGGCAAACACCCTGCTGCTTGCGCTGCTGCTCCAACCGCAAGGAGTGTATGAATCTATTTGAATAAGTGTTTTGGTGTTCTGGAGATAGATAACTGAAAGTGGAATTGTTAATTAAATGACACTTCTTTTTTTTTTTTTTAAAATTTCCATACTGCTTTCCAGAAACTGAATCAGTTGACAATCCTACCAATAGTGAATAAGGCTTTGATTGTCTCCACATCTCCTTCAGCACTTTCCATTTCTTACCTTTTAGACCATTCCCAATGGTGTGATATATCTCATTGTCGTTTGGGTAATGATGATGGTGGTGGTAGTGGTTGGGCCATACATGTCAGTACTCAGGGCTTATCCCTAACTCGGTGTAGACAGATAACTCTCGGCAGTGCTGGGGATCAAATAGAGGTGGCCACATTGGCCACACTCACATTTACCCCTTTAAAGTTTCTCTCTCATTGTTATTTGATTTGCATCGGTCACTGATCATCAGTGGTGCTGAGCGATTCTTGATGTTCTGATTGACTATTTGTATGTCTTCTTTGGAGAAGAGCTAGTTCAGTTCTCTCCCCCATTTTTGACTGGATTCTTTGATTCATTCTATCTTTTGATAAATATGTCACTTATTTTCTAGTTAAATTATTAATCTAAAATAGTTATTATTTTCTTTGTGAATTTGGGTGCTTTTGCAGTTTGTCTTTGTTTCTTCTGGATTTCCTGTTTGGTTACCTGGGTTTAAGCATGGTTGGAGATCTTGTGGTTAGGGTTAGCTTTAAGAGAAACCTGGGGCTCAGTCACAGAGTATGCTGTTTGCAACTCAGGAGAACAACAGGCAAGGTAGAGCCCCTTGTTAATTGACAATACTTTGGAGATCCACAGGGTGCTTTTCTGACTTTAGGTGTTTTGCTGGCTTCTTAGCAGTGAGACTTAGAGGAGTCCTCATATGCTTTGTTGCCAAGGAAGTGACTTAAACCCTATACTATCTCTGGTCTTAACTTAGGGATCCTTGCCTCTTATACCCAGCATAAACTTCTCTTTTCTCCAGGATAAAATTCTTTGCCAGCTTCCAGAACTGTGAGAAATAAATTTATGCCGATCAGAAACTACCTAATCTTTTTTTTTTTTGGTTACAGTAACTCAAATGGATGAAGACATAGTCTGCCAGACAAAATTTGTCTGGCACATTTATTTTTCTTCCCAGAAAATAGCATTCCAAAGAAGAGGGGTTTTACTTGATGAATAAATATACAAAGAAAAAAATATTATGCACCAATATCAAAGTAGTTTTAAGATCATACTTTAAAGTTTGAAAGTCAGGTTGAAATATGTGTCTTGGGTGCTCTTTTAAATAAAAGTTTTTTTTTATCAGCAAGAGCACCTGAAATGTTATGTTTAGAAAATAATTTATGTTTCAGATTATTGATGGCACTGTAGAATGGACTTAATTCTCCGATGTACAAGCTGGAGTAGAAAATAGCTTTGATTATTAGCACATGAATCCTTTGCTTGATGATGTTTATAGAAAAAATGTAAAGAAGTATATAGTAAACTACTTAACTTAGATTTATTTTTTAGGATAAGGAAGATTCTTAGTCAATTAGACCAACTTAAATATGAGTTTTTGATTTCTCCATGTTCAAATACCGGCTTCAATATTGTTTTAGTTTATTAGGCCTACTTAAGACTGCAAATAATAAAGTATCACACACAAAGGTTATGTGTTTTAAATGTGTGTTGTTTTTTTTCGGTTTTTGGGTCACACCTGGTGGTGCTCAGGGGTTACTCCTGGCTCTGAGCTCAGAAATTGCTCCTGGCAAGCAAGGGGGACAATATGGGATGCAGGGATTCGAACCATCATCCTTTCTGAATCAGCCCCATGCAAGGCAAACGACCTACCACTGTGCTAATTCTCTGGCCCTTAAATGAATTCTTATATATGTGATATTATTGGTACTTTAAAAATTTGTGGTTTGTTTTGGGAGGGGGGCTTTGGATCACACCTATCCTGTCCAGGGTCCATTTTTGATTCTGTATTTGGGAGTGATTCCTGAAGGTGCTCAGGGAACTACTTATGGTTCCAGACATTCAAACTGGGGTTGGTTGCTTTACCTTACTAGTATCTCTTCAGCCTATAAATATCATTGTTTTTATTTGCTCACCATGCTTTTACTTATGAGGAATTAAATCCATGTGGGTTCAGCTGGAAATAACCTCCTCACAGATGGTCAGAACCCATTGATTTGGCTTCTTGGGGTTAACTCAGGAATAGATTTGCAGTAAAGACTTACAGAATCCTTACAGACCTCTTGCGAGATTTGATGAAATTGTATTATTGTTAGTTTTCAGCTAAAACAATAGGTGCTTATTTTAGAAAAACGGAATCAATACAGATGAACTAAAAGTAAACAAAATACCTTTTTTTAAAGTTACACCCTATAGTACTAGGTGTTACTCCTTGCTTTGTTTGGGGTCACTCTGCTGATGCACACAGGGGGTTCCTTGATACCCCTTCAAATATCTTCTTTATTACATGAGCTACTAAGTTATCTTAATGTGCTCAGCTTAGTTGGAGGCAGTTTAGTTTCAGTTGGTCTCTAGTATCTACAAACTACCTGCAGAATTATGAGCTATTTAGTGTTTAAGCAACACAGAAATGTCAACTATTTTAGTGCACCTATGGTGGCTGAACAACATAACACATATTGATTCTTCATCAAGGAGGAAAAGAGCAAGGCAGGATTTTGAGCTGCCTTGCACAAACCCAGAGGACACTGTCCCTATAGTATGGACTGTGGCTCTACAGTCGAACAACTATAAATGATCAAGGTAGAAAGTATGAGTTGTTCTCCCCAAATGTCTGCTCATATACTCTGAGAATTTTGATCTGTTCCATGAATCATGTGTGAACCATTGTGCCAGAAGATACAGTAAGATGAGGAGAGGAGCTCTTTCCTCTGGAAGCAACTGGAGGATATGCCGCACTCTGCAAGGGGTGGTGGGGGAGGGCCTTATCTCCTCAGGCTTCATTTCCTTAACCATCACTCCCTGCTGTATGAGCTCAGAAAAATGCTTCAGGGTTCTGCTGTTCGCTGAAACACAGGCAATGGGAGAATTAAAAGCAAAAGCAGATGAAACTGTGAAGCACATGGAAGAGAGCTCAGTACATGGTAGTGTGCAGTTCATGGCAGCTATTTTATAAT
The DNA here is from genome assembly GCF_024139225.1 of Suncus etruscus. Classification (NCBI taxonomy): domain Eukaryota; kingdom Metazoa; phylum Chordata; class Mammalia; order Eulipotyphla; family Soricidae; genus Suncus; species Suncus etruscus. The sequence goes on from NC_064854.1 coordinate 38,943,561, forward strand.
CTTTTTTTTTTAAATGAGTCAACTAAGGGCCATTTTATTTCACAATGATCCAGTGTCCAAAAATATTGATGGGAACAGACTTAGGGACTTTTAGGGATCTGAATTTCACAATTGCATCCTTAGAATTCAGGTTGTCTTTCAGTAATGAGATTCTAGTTTCTCTCTGTCTTTGGAAACTCTGCATCCCATCTAGATTCTCTTCTACTTTAATGGAATCTTTGTGTGTGTGTGTGTGTGTGTGTGTGTGTGTGTGTGTGTGTGTGTGTGTGTGTGTGTGTGTGTGATTAATTATCTTGGGGAAGCAAGAGCCTGACCAGTGAAAAGAGGAACAAGTTTCCCAGAAACTCCCCTGAAAATACAGCTGCTCGCGAATAAATTCAATCATCTGTATTTTCCTTCAGGGAGACATCAGTTCAGGTAAGGGGCCAAGAAGTTAAATACTCCAATAGCTGAAAGATACTTGGCCCAGAGAGAATGCTGGAGCTACTGCCCTCTTCTTGCAGGCAGCCAAGCGGTTCTATTCCAGGCACTGCAGATGGTACCCTCACCACCGCCAGGGGTCACTCCTGAGCATAGAGCATCCTGGTGTGCCGCCAGGAATAGAATCAAAATTAAAACTACAAGAGTTCTCCAAAAATACAAGACCAGACGACAGAGCCTACCAGGGTTGAGTGTCTGAGAATTCGCAGCAGTGAACAGCGTGGAAGAGGTGGGGTTGAGAGGTGGGGTGGGGCAGGGTAGGGGTGGGTTCAGAGGGACATGAGATCACCCTCAGGCAGGGAGACTTGGAAGGCTGGAAGGAATCAGTCAGTCATTCTAAATTTCTTGCAAGCTTGAAGCGCCTGGACAGGTACAAGAAATATTTGTCATTCAAGTTAGAGAATGTATTCATGAAGGGGAACATGGCTGTTTTCTTTTGAGGCTGACTAGTCAATAAAAAAAAAGAAGTAAAATTCATATTTAAAAATGTGACCTTTGTTTTTCTGTGAGGTCTGCAGTGTGTCTCTGAACTCAGTCCATGAGTCTGGATTTGGCATTTCCTCCCAGACTGGTCTCCACACTGGTGGAAAAAGAAGGAAAGCTTTCTATGAGATCATTTGCCCAAAAAGACATTTCTGTGGGGAAAAGCACACAAGGACAACTTGATAGCTTATTGCTCTTGAATTATTAACCAGTACCTGTGCTTTTAAGCTTCCAGTGTACTGATTACTCCCCTTCAGGGGAGTTCTGGCTTAAAGGAGAGCAATTGTTAACCTGAGCAGGAAGCCTGGAAATGGAAGGCATCAGAATTTGTTCCTTCCGAATGCCACCGTTGCTGATATCCGGGCAATTATAAATAAGTAACCGTTAAGGGATGGTGATTATCTGCCTGTGTGATGCTCATTAATTAGTTTTATTGCTGAGGGGTGAATGATTTATTCTATATGTAATTAGGGAATTCACTTCACAGTATCCGTAGTAGAAATTTAAAGTTATTCACTTCAAATATTTGCATCTTTCCCCGGCCCCTCCAAATACTGGTTAGAGCTAGGGTGTTTCTGTTTTCTCTTTAGTTTAAATGGAAACTAAAGTACAGAAGGCAGAGAGTTGGGATATTTATAATTAGTCTGAATACTAACATAGACGCCAGTAACTTCTCCCTCAGGCCCTGCTTCAGACTGTGCCTCCCCTGGTTTTATAGTGAATGTTTAATTTACACATTGTAGATTCATTGGTGGCCCAAGATAAGTATCTAGAAAGGTAAGTATACTGAAGTTCATGACTCCTAAGAACCAAAATTTTTTTAGGGCACCTAGACTAGATGGAAAGGTGGAGAAAGTTGTGACAAGGAAGTAGGATGTTTTTATGGAGAGCGTTGAATATGACTTGTACATAGTGGATAGAACCAAACAGTGTAAGACAATAGTTCTGTCCTAAAATAAGGCTTTGTTTTGGACAAAAAATAAAAATATAAAAAAAGCTCTAACACTCACGTACAGAAGAATGGAAAAGGGCAAATATGGATCTGCCATCATGTCTTAAAGTGATAAGCCAGTGCAGTTCTTGGGTAGAAGAAGGCAGTCAACAAGCTTCAAGTGTTTAGGATGAAGCTAGTGAGGATGCAAACACAATGGAATGTAAACACAATGGAATTCCATGTGCTTTATCCTTATGTAGAAAACAGACTACAAGGCTGAAGATGTTACTCTCAGTACAATTGACTGAGATGTTATGCAAAGGTAGAATTCCAAGTATATTCTTGAAAAAACCCTGTAATCTAGTGACATAAAAACATATGTTCTGGATAATGATGGGAAGATAGAACCTGAGGTGTATTAGAATTCAGGATATAAACACCAACTCCTTCTCTTCTTCCGAGAAATGGGGTATTTCACCTTTCTGGCTGAACTAGGTGTAAAGTCAATTAATAGGGCTAGTCACACCTGGGGAGGCTGATAAAATTAATGGATTCCAGATAGTCAGAGGGTAGGTGTGAGATTTTTACCTTTCAGGGGCCCCTGTTAGTCCAAGAATGACGGAGTTATGTTTATTCTATTGTGACAATGAAAAGAATTAAAGATACTTTTCAATTTTCTTAATAGGAGACTGAAAAAAAAAATAAAAGAGGGCAAGGTGCTTGTTTTGCATGCAGCTGATTGAGGTTTAACCCCTAGGACTCCAGATAGTCCCTCAAGCCCATCAGGAGTGATCCTTGAGCATAGAAACTGGAGAAATCTGGGTGTAGCTTAATTTCCCACCACCCCACCCCACCTCTACACACACACACACACACACACACACACACACACACACACACACACACACACACACACACACACAGTGAGATTTAGGCAAAATTAGAAGAAAACTTGTGAATTGTTTTAATACTCTATAAGGAACCCCTAGATAACAGCAAATTTATTTCTGAAGCAATAGTTGGAGGCCAATTCATCTGTTTATTTGGAAAGAATTACCCAATGAGAGTAGAAACCTTTCCTTAGGCCTTACTGTCTGTCAAACGCTAAAGAAAAAAGCTTTAGTGGGAACAGGCAAGAATTCCAGTGAATTAATATTGCTCTGGTAACAAGAGCATCTATTGCAAGTCTGGTGATGCTGCTCCAGGAGAACAGCCTGAAACTGCTGAGTAAAGGCAAGTGTAGTGTCCTTAGTGATTAGGAAGTGAAACTCTTAGCAATTGGCAAGGCCTCTAAGTCTCCAGGAACTAAAAGTCTCTTAAGGAGAGCATTCAGGCTTCGCCTCCTGTCAATCACAAGCTCCATTAATCCCTAATGCCTCAACTTCCAACCCTCTCTTTTGAGGAAGGGATGGGGAGGTGAGGAGTGGGAGGGGAAACAGGAGACATAAGTGACAGGAAGGGTGCACTGGTGCAGGATGGTGTACATTGTATGACTGAAATCCAACAATGAACAATTTTGTAAGCATGGTGCATAAATAAAGTTTAAAAAAATAAAAAAATAGGGAAAAGAAAATTTGAGATCACCCAATGTCTTCTTTTTAATTTACACTTATTTCTTACTACAGATGGCAGTACTGTTCAGGAAATTCTCTAGATAGTAAACTCCCATAGTAGGCTCTGTGCCCATGTGTGAGTTCCTAATAGGGGAAACTGAGGACTTCAAAACTTGAAAAACAATCACATAATATTAGCATTAAAGAAAATGATTTGTGAGCCCAGGAAATGACATTGTAACAAAAGCACCCATTTTTTCAAGTACAAGGTCCAGAATTTGATCCCTGGTGACAACCACAATACTGATGTCTCTATTGTCAGGATTGCTGGGTACTACAACAGTATGCTCTTTCTCTGAAATACTATGCTGCAGCCAGTTGTGTGTGAGTGTGTGTATGTGTATGTGTATGTGTATGTGTATGTGTATGTGTGTGTGTGTGTGTGAGTGAAAGAGAGAGAGAGAGAGAAAAAGAGAGAGAGAAAAAGAGAGAGAGAAAGAAATTACCAAAGTCATTTTTTGCCTTGCATGCAACCAATCAAGATTCAATCTTCAATCTCTGGCATTTCACATGGTCCTCCTGTCTCTACCAATGAGAAATTTCTGAGTATTACCCAAAAACACAAATAGAAAAAGTTTTGGCTTCAGAAAAAGAGACTAATAGCCAAATATATAGAGTACACACAAAGCTCAACATCAATGAAAGAAACAATAACCCCTTCAAAAAAAAATGGGGACTGGAGATGAACAGCACTTCCTCAAACATGACATACAGATAGCCAATGTGAAAAAATGCTCATCACTTGTAGTCAGGGAAATGCAAATCAAAATGACAATGAGATATCATTCCACACATGTGAGAATGGCATAAAACAAAATTAGACAGAAACAAATTCGTTGTCAAAAATGTGATGAAAAAGTTTTACTCTTTCACTCTTGATGGAAATGAAGTCTGGTCCAGCTTCTGTGGAAAGACCATATGTAGATTTCTCAAAAATGGAGTAGATATTACAATGGCCAGCAACTATACTTGTTGGGATCTATACTGAGGATATAAAAGCATAATTTGAAAGGATATATGCATACTTACCTTCACTGCAGTACTTAGTACAATAACCAGGATATAGAAATAATCCAAAAGTCTTTTGAAAAATGACTAGATAAATTGTTGAAGTATATATACATAATAAAAAGGTGCAATATTAGAGAAGATAAAATCTTGCAATTCACTGAAACTTGGATGGAACAGGAGGGTATTATTAAGTTAAATAAATCAGAGGGGGGAAGACAAATACTAGATGATCTCATTCTGCTGTGATATATAGAGAAAGAAAGCAAAGGAATAGACAATACTAAATGAAGACAAACACTTGACCTTTGGTTGAAAAACTGAGATTGCCAGGCAGTGGGAAAGGAAGACTTAGGCTAGAAGTAACATAGGATCCTTAAACATAATTGAAAGGTCTTGGGCACTTGGTGTTGATAAAGGTACATTTTGTACATCAAAACCAAAAAAGTTAATGATGGTTGTGTTTTCTTTTTTTGGTTTTTGGTTTTTGGGCCACACTCGGTGGTGCTCGGGGGTTACTCTGGCTGTCTGCTCAGAAATAGCTCCTGGCAGGCACGGGGGACCATATGGGACACCGGGATTCGAACCAACCACCTTTGGTCCTGGATCGGCTGCTTGCAAGGCAAACACCCCTGTGCTATCTCTCCCAATGGTTGTGTTTTCTATGCACATTCTAGCTGTAGTACTTGCTGTGGGGAAGGTATCACTGAGGTTCTTATTTATATGCTTGCCAGGACTTAGTACAGATGCTGCTAAAACTTGTGTAATATAGTCCTATTTATTTGTTTCTGCCTTTGTTGTCTTGTGTTTTTTCATAATGCTCAGGGCTTACTCTTGGCTCTGTATTCAATGATTACTTTTGGCAGTCCATGGGGACCATATGTGATGCTGGAAGTTGAACCCTGGCCTTGTCTACTGTACTATTTCTCCAGTTAAAAATTATATAAAATTATGACTGGAGAAATAGTACAGAGGGTAGGTCATTTGCTTTGCTTATGACCAACCTAGGTTTGATCCCCAATACCCCATAAGTTCCACCAATGCTACTAGGAATGATTCCTGAGCATAGAGCCAAGTGTGGTGACCAAATAAAATGAAACAAATTTATGTCAAATAAAAATCTCCAACTAGCCAAAGATTATCTGAGAAAAAAAAGAGTATGTGAAGCAGCACATTACATTAGTTTAAAGCAGACCATAAAGCTACAGTAATCAAATGTCTGTGATACTAAGGATAGACTCTCAGAAAGTAGAAAAAAATTAAGAAATAAATTATAAACCTTTAAATATATATAAGGCTAATTTGAGTTATCAGCAGTTCTCATAACTTCGGTTGCTATATTTAACCATAGTTAGATAAAGACTTAGCATATGTGTTTATGTACATTTATGTGTTGGAATATAGTACTATTTTTTCATTCTAGCAGATTGTTGTAGTCTTTTGGAAAAAATACAGACACAGTACTAATGGATTAGCTTATAGACTTTTGGTATGGACTTATTTTTGATAAGAAAAAATGCATAAATGTGTAGCATGAAGTTAATAAAATGACAGTCAAGAGTGCTTAATATCACCCTTGGGTTCTAGAATTTTCCAGCTATCACAATTTAATAAGCCTGGTAAGATATGGACGAGTCTGAATGTGAGCAAAAGTGTTCGGAATCTAATTTTGTATGAGAGTGATTCCATCTCTCCACCTTGAGTTAAGCTCTTTCCTATTTTATAAACAACAAGCTATATATTAAATCGATGCTAAATTCCGCCAAGTTTGACCCATCAATCATTTGTCAAAAGATTATAAGTCAATCTGAGTTCTTGCTTTCTCAGTCAAGATCTTATTAAAATGCAACATCTCATGACAATTAACTTGCTAATAAACTGTGTAAAATGCGATATTGTTTAAAGAGGCACTTATGCCCTGGGTTTTGGATAAAATATCTATAATAGCAAAAGTGACCAAGACACATGAAAAGGCAATAAGGAAGATAAAGACTAAAGCCAAAGGGATTTTAAATATTAAAGCCTATTAAAGACTTTTAAAACTCAGCATAGTATCCAAAAACATGATTTGAGGCGAACACATAGGAATTACATTTTAGAAGTGTCTTGTTCCTTTTGTGTGTGATGGTTTCGTGACAAATGCCAAATATGGATTAAAATTTTTTTTTTGGTTTTTGGGTCACACCCGGCTGCTCTCAGGGGTTACTCCTGGCTCTATGTTCAGAAATCGCCCCTGGCAGGCACGGGGGGGGGGGGGGGGCATATGGGACGCCAGGATTTGAACCACCGTCCTTCTGCATGAAAGACAAACGCCTTACCTCCATGCCATCTCTCCGGCCCCATGGATTGATTTTTTTTTTGATGGGTTTTGGGCCACATCTGGAAACACTCAGGGGTTACTCTTGGCTCTGAGCTCAAACATCGCTCCTGGCAGGCTTGGGGATCAGATGGGATGCTAGGATTCAAACTCGAATTTGTCCTGGGTCGGCCACGTGGATTAAAGTTTAAACAAAATATCTATATTAAGAAAAATGTAATGATGGACCAGGGGATAGTACAGTGGGTAGGAAGCTTGCCTTGCATATGTATGACCAGACTCGATCTCCAGCATCCCACATGTCCCTCAAGTATCACCAGAAATAATTGTTGAGTGTACAGCAAAGAGTAAGCCCTGAGCATCGCTGGGTATGGTTCAAATACCAAAAAACAAACAAAAAACAAAACAAAAACAAGCAAAAAATAAATAAAAGAGCACTGAATGAAGGAATACTAGTTATCTACATTCTGAGACACTATTTTCAGTTCCTCTAAATGACTTAATCAGTTTATTCATTTATTTTTATTGAGTTAATGGTTTTTATCACTACATATATTTAAGACTAGCTTCACACCTCTTCAAACGTATGTGATTACATCACACCATTATCAAAATACCAATATCCACCCACCATGTTCTATGAGTCTCCTTTATTATTTAGTCTTCCCCATACTTTTTTTTTTCTGGAAGCTTTAGTTCTTTGATTAGAATCCAGGGGTTCATCTTGGTTTGGCTTTATCTGTTCCCTTGCTTTGTTTCTTTCTATTCCCACACGAGTTAAAATCATCTGGTATTTGTCTTTCTCCTTCTGGGGAAGTGTCCAGTTTTAATTCATGTCTATTATAGTATGGTTTACCACAACGAAAACAATCATGTAGTTGAAATTCAGAACCACAAGAGGGTAAGTTTTTGAAATTCTTAGGATTAAATGGACTTTGCAAACCTATTGTTCCTTTAGCTCTAAGGCAACAACATGAAGCTATATTAATAAAGGTTGAAGTTAAATGAGAAAGGGATTATACTTTCCTGGATAATTTATCATGGAAACAAATATTTGCTGAATTTTCAAGAATTATTTCCAAGTACAACTACTTACCCAATAGAATACCTCATTAGATTAAAAGTATTATTTTTATATTTAAAGCTATTACAGTTATAATAAAAGCCAATGTAACTTTCCTTCAACATGACATTTTTATTGCTTGTTTGAAAAAGTTCCTTGTCTAATAGAATTTTAGGAGTGAATAAGCATTTTACAATTATTTTTCTTCAACTGAGAGTGATGATAGTATTTTTCCCTTTTAAATTGAATCACTTTGAGATATAAACTTAAAGAGTTATTATTGGTTGAGTTTCATACAGTGTTCCAACATCCATACCTTCACCAATGTGTTTCCCACACCAATGTCTCAATTTCCCTCCCACACTTTCACACCAGCCTGCCTCTATGACAAACACTTTTCTACACCCTTTTTATTTTAGGCACTGTGATTTGCAATATTATTACTTAGGGTATTATGCAAACCGCTTTACCACCTTTCAGCCTGACCCAATTTGAGGATTTGAGGATTGGATACATATTACTTATATCATGAAATTGGATCTTAGTTAACAGAGTTATACATTGTCCTCTTATCATTAATGATTTCTAAATGGTAACTTATATAACCAGGATTTAACTTATACAAAGTCAAAACGAAAAAACATCTACTGAAGTCTCTATTTAATTGGTATTGTAGAAGTATCAAAGTCAGTTACAACAAACATCACAGTGCAGTCATGCCTTTGGGATGAGATTATGACTTTATAGTCATGAACATTTCTTTGATAACTGCATTAAGAATTTTTGTATCTGTGGGATTTAAGAAAAATAAAAGGCAGTATGTTAATAATACCCAGAGACATTAGAGATGAGGGCTGGAAGGACCTACCCATGATATGAAGCTTACCACAAGAGTGGTGAGTTCAGTTAGAGAAATAACTACACCAACAACTATTATGACAGTGGTAGTGAGTTAGAGATAGAATGTCTGTCTTGAATACAGGCAGGGGTGGGGGAGGAAGATGGGGAGCATTGGTGGTGGGAATATTGCACTGGTGAAGGGGTGTTCGTTTTTATAACTGAAATACAACTACAAACATATTTGTAATCATGGTGTTTAAATAAATATATTATTAAAAAAGAAGTTTTGTAAAAATTATACAAAGTCATATTTCACAATATAGAATGCATAGGTAAAGTTATTATTTTGTTAAAAGAACATACAAACTCTTATGTTTCAATCCTCAATGATAGATTACAAAAGGGAAAAACACAAACTATTCATATAAGAAAACTGTAAGATACAAATTTCTTAATATTTGGAAGATAAGAATTTAAAGGCAACAAAGCTATGAAAGAATTTCTATGAAAAACAAAGCTTAAAATAGAAAAGGAAAGGAGGGGCCGGAGAGATAGCATGGAGCTAGGGCGTTTGCCTTGCATGCAGAAGGATGATGATTTGAATCCCAGCATCCCATATGATCCCCTGAGCCTGCCAGGAGCGATTTCTGAGTGTAGAGTTAGGAGTAAACCCTGAGTGCTGCTGGGTGTGACCCCAAAACAAAACAATACAAAAAAAAAAAAAAAGAAAAGGAAAGGAAAGCCAGAAGTTTGTATTCCTGATGACACAGATATAAGAATCCTTAACAAAACACCTCAAAGCAAATTCAATAGCACATTAAAAGAATCATACACCTTGATTAAGTGGTATTTATCATTAATATGCAAAGATACCTCAATATGTGAAATCAATAAATTTGATGCATCATATATAACTACATAGCAAAATGAAGTATGGCAATCATAGGATCTTCTAAAAAGACAAACAAAATCACTAAAATATTCAATATGATAGGGCCCACAATGTACTTCATGATATTAAAAGTTTTAAGCTTAGAGCTCAAAAAGCCTATGCTCAAAAATGTCAAGGTAAAGATTAGGAATGAGGAGTAAGGAGGCCCAAATTTACAAGTTTTATTCAACCTAATACTGAAAGTCTTAAGCAGAAAAATGAGGCAAAGAGGAAATAAAAGTCATCAGAGCTTTAAGTGCGCATAATTTCTGTTGAATTTGATATTATTTAAAAATAAGAACTCTAAAATGTATCAAAACCTTTTTGAACTAGTAAATAAATTCTGAAACTTTCAGACTACCAAAATTGATACACAAAAATGAATTGCATTTTTATAAACCAGCGGACTATCTGGACAAACTTGTAAAATAATTCCGTTTTCAACAGTATCAAAAAGAAGAAATTACTTAGAAATAAAGTTAGCTAAGATGGTGAAAGACTTGTATACTGAAAACTATAAAGCATTAATTAAAAAATTGAAGAAACCAATAATAGAAAATGTGTTTTATAAAAGAGGTACTTTAATAAAAGAGAAAGTTTACAGATTGGAGGAATTAATAAAGGTAAAATGTTTATACTGTCCAAAGCCACCTACATGTTTAATTGCTATCAAATCCTAATACATTTTTTCCACAGAAATAGAAAAATATTATCCCTGATTTATCGGGAATCACAAGTGGCCATGAATAACCAAGGCAATCTAACAGGAAAAATATTGAGATTTTAAATTCTAGAATAAAACATTATATTGAAAAGAGTAATCATAAAAATATGGAATGTGCATAAAAACATAGACCAATGAAACAAAATAGAGATCAGACATAATTTTCCTGCACAGCCAACAAATAAATGGGTAAACAAACAATGAAAAAACACTGAATTCTTTAATAAATGGTGATGCTAAATATTTATATGCAAAATAATAATGTTTGACCCTTATATTATGCTATCCACAAAACTATAAGGATTAAATATACTGCAAGACATAAGACCATAAAATTTCTAGCTGGGGGGCAAGAGAGATAGCATGGAGAGAAAGTGCTTGCCTCGCATGCAGAAGGATGATGGTTCGAACCCCAGCATCCTATATGGTCCTCTGAGTCTGCCAGGAGCTATTTCTGAGCGTAGAGCCAGGAGTAACCCCTGAGCACACCTCCAGGTGTGACCCAAAATCCCCCCCCCTTAAAAAAAATTCTAGCTGGAAATATAGGGGAAAATTTCTTGACATTGTTTTTTTTTAATGGTAAAAACTTTTAAGAAATTACACACAATTTAAAGGCATTAAAACTAAATTAAATTAAATTAAATTAAAACAACTAAAATGCTTCTGAATAGTAAAGAAAATAATCAACAAAATTAAAAGGCAACTTAGAGAATGGGGAAATATTTGCAAACTGTCTCTTTAACAGGAGCCGAATACTCAAAATATATGAGACACTTGGACGACTCTGAAAAAAATAAACTAAATTTCTTAATTAAAAATGACCAAAGGTCCTGAATATACATTTTTCCAACAAAGTGAATAAAACATAAAAATGTGTTTAATAGCACTAATCAGGAAAAAGCAAATCAAAACCACAATGAAGCATTTTCTCACACATGTAATGACCATTGTCAGGAAAGAATAAAATACGAACAAACCAAGAATAGGTGAAGATGTAGAGAAAAGGAAATCCTTATACACTTTTAGAGGGAATGTAAATTGAAATAGACATTATGAACAATCATATTAAGGTTTCACAAATGGTAAAAAAATAACTGCCTATTAATCTAACAACCAAAATCTAAAAAGTATTAAAATAGTATTTCAATAACTCAAAGAAAGATCTTTATTTTCTTTTTTTAATATAATAATATCTTTATTTAAGCACCATGATTACAAATATGTTTGTAGTTAGGTTTCAGTCATAAAAAGAACATCCTCCTTCACCAGTGAAACATTCCCACAACCAATGCCCCCTTATCCCTCCTCCCCAATCCCCTGCCTGTATTCGAGACAGACATTCTAATTTTCTCAGTTCAGTCAGTATCATAACAATTACTATTGTCATGATAGTTTTTTATTGTAATTATTTCTCTAATTTCACTCACCACTCTTTGTGGTGTGCTTCTTATTGTAGGCCAGTCCTTCCAGCCCTCATCTCTATTGTCTCTGTATATTATTACAATAATGTCTTTTATTTTTCTTAAATCCCACAGGTGAGTGAAACTATTCTGTGTTGGTCTCTCTACATCTGACTTATTTCACTCAGCAGAATAGTTTTCATGTATAGGAAAATTTTATGACTTCATTTTTTTTTTCTGATGGCTGCATAGCATTCCATTGTGTATATGTACCACAGTTTCTTTAGCCACTCGTCTGTTGTTTGGCATCTCGGTTGTTTCCAGATTCTGGCTATTGTAAATAGCACTGCAGTGAATATGGGTGTACAGAAGGCATTTTTGTGTTGTGTATTTAGAGTTCATATTTGTGTGATTTCTTTTTATTAAGGAGGTAAGTAGTACTTTTTGTTTTGTTTTGCTGTTTTTTTTTTTTTTTGTCTTTTATCCTTTTCCTCCCCCCCCAACTTTTTTTTGTCTTTTACTGGTGGTGTTCAGGGATCACTCTAGTAGTGCTGGAGGATCATAGGAGGTGCTGGAGACTGAACACAGATCTGTTGCATTCAAAGTAAGTGCCCTGCTTGCTGTGTTATCACTCTGGTCCTGGGAAGTAGTACTTACTCAGACTATCACTCAATGTGCGCATAATTGTTTCCAGTATTTTTTATTTAAATAGTAACTGAGAAAGTTTATATTTCTTGAATTCACTATCTTGTGCTATCTATAGTTATAGAGAAGACTGAGGCAAATCCTATGCTTATTTAAAAAGTAAAGTAGCTGTTGGGGCCCAGAGTACAGTGAGTAGGGCACTTGACTTGCCTGTGTCCAACCCTGGGTTTGATTCCTGGTATCCCAGAGGGGCTCCCGAGCTTGTCCAGGGGAGATCTCCTAGTGCAGAGTAGGAGGAACCCTTGAGCATTATGGGTGTGACTTCAAAACCAGCAAACAAACAAAATGGTAGCTATTCTTTCAGCCTACGTATTTGAATGCTTTTATTGTTTATCTTATAACCAAGAAGCTCTTTGCCCCATTCCTTGCTCATCACAAGAACCTGATACATTTGAAGTAATCCCATCACAGTCCTTGTCTATCATCCTTCTAGCATTGGCACCTCTTTCTGATCAATGTTTCTATTCTACCCAAATCTGGTTCACCCATTTGTGAGGTTCCATCATGCCCTCAGCAGAATAACTATATGGGAAAAGCCAACTTCTTACTGCTGTTTCTTCCTGTTTAATATTTTACTCTAAGTTTGAGGAAACCCAGAGGTTGTTATAAAATAACCAAATAAAACAAAACTAACAAAACCCCAAGCCCCCCCCCCCCCAATCTCACAGGGGTGCCAAATGCAGTGTTCCATAGAGGCAATGGAAAAAAGAAATTTAAAAGAGGTAAGTGTTTCATTATTGTCCTGTTATTGCTTCAGCTTAGCTGGAATTTTGCTTTTCTTCCTTTAATTTCTCCCTCTTTCTTTATCTCAGAAAGGGTGTTTCCTTGGATGCATCCATTTACATAGCACCACACTATTAAAGAACATCCCACTCCATAGTCCCAACAATTTTTATTCAGCTGAAGAACATTTGCATACTCTAAACAAATCTTTAGATTACAGCTCCAGCAGTCTTAACCCAGCCATATCCCTCATGACAGTTCAGAGGCCTAGTGACTCACTGTCCCTCTTCTAAAGCTGACTTAATTTTTGCTTAGGGGACATAAGCAGATAATCTTGGTTCGTTTTTGTATCAAGCAAACTATTCTAGAGTGCTCACTGTAACCACTAGTGAGCCCCTCCCTGCGTGGGGTTCAGAGGAAGTTCCTCCATTTATCTTAATTGGGATTTTAGTCTGTGTGCAAAGTGGGCAGCACATACTTATTCTTTTCCAAGAACAAATAATTTGCAGAGACTCTGAGAAAGCCAGAGACAGTACAGACAATCTACAGAGTGATGCTGAGTTCCTGGTGAGCACAATGCTTCGTACTGTTATCTGAAACTGTTGTCAGGACCTTTTTTTGTTCTTCTTGCCCTCCGTTATTCCCAAAGCTCCCCAAACATATAGAATTAGCATTGCTGCACTGTGCCTTCCCAATTTGTCCACTATCAACTTTGGCCATACCTGCTAGATAGCCAAGAATGACTTTTCCTTCTTTGTAGAGGTCAGCTGAAATCAGAGTGCCTTTGCCCTCCTTCTATCTCTCAGTGTAATGAGAATAATAGGTGCCTTTATTTCTACCCTTGAGCTGAGAAAGATCTGGGGGGTGGGGAGGGCAGGTTACAGTTGAAGCTATTAAACATTTCCTAGAATATAGTCAAGTTGTACTCTTTTTTTTAGTGCTAGGAACTGTTTGATGTACAGACTAGGTCTTTCTTTCATAAAGAGATTTTTCTTCACAATTCTTCAATATTTTCTTCTTTCAAATTGGTATCCCCTTCTGGAATACTGCACATTCAGAGAACATTTTGTCTTTGTGTTTTTGGTTCTCCATTGTCTTATTTTTTTTTTAGGTCAAAGATATGTTTTTTTATTGGGTACAGTCTGTGGAACTGTTTATCTGAAACTTTTACCCTTCACTAGAATGTGAGTCCTCCTGAAATTTGAATTTTGAACAACTATAAAAGTACTGATCATCATTCCCATTAGAAATCTCTTCTCTCTCTTTTTTCATATCTTTATTTAAACTCTGTGTTTACAAACATGATTGTAGTTAGGTTTCAGTCATAAAAAGAACACCCCCTTCACCAGTGCAACATTGCCATTACCAAAGCCCCCATCTCCCTCCCCTGATCCCCACCTATATTCCAGACAGGCTTTCTATTCCCTCACTCATTGACATTGTTATGATAGTTCTCAGTGTAGTTATTTCTCTAACTGGACTCACCACTCTTTGTGGTGAACTTCATATCTTGAGCCAGTCCTTCCAGCCCTTATCTCTAGAAATTATTTCAATAATATCTTTTATTTTTCTTAAAGCTTAGAGATGAGTGAAACTATTCTGTGTCTATTCTCTCTAGTCATCTCTGTCTGTCCGTCTCTCTCTCAGTGATTGTTTCAGGACATATGACCTGGTGAAGCAGTACACAATATTTTAACTGAGCAAATATTCTTCTCTCCACTCTAGAATTGTAGCCTCAATTGCTCGGCAGTGAGTTTTTTTGAATATGCCAATTATCTCATTTTGGGCCGAAGTGAATCAGAGCTGGTTCTTGGATATATATACCCAAAGAAATGTAGCCAACATTTTCATACATCTGATTTCTTTCAGCATCATTATCAGCTTTTGTATCCACCCCACTCCATACTCTAGTCACAATAAATGGGTTTCATCCCAATCTTGTCATTTTCATTTAGATCTTATTGGCAGTCCCTGGGTAATTTCCCTCAGGTACACATTTACTTCTACACAAATTTTTTCCTACACCACCTCTACTTCTTCATTTTTATTTTTGGGGGGGGGGTGCACATGGTGATGTTCAGGGGTTACTCCTGGCTATGTGCTCATAAATCGCTACTGCCTGGGGGACCATATGTACATGCTGGGGGATCAAACTGTGATCAGTCCTAAGTCAGCTGAGTTTAAGAAAACACCTTACTGTTGCTCCACTGCTCCAGCCCCTACACCACCTCTTCTTGAAAGTCATTGCTGGAATTCTATCTATAAAGGAAGAGTCTAATGTCAATGCTCCCTCTATCTAAGACTTCGCACGTCACTGTTTTTTATCTGTCATTTGAATTTAAGCTATTCCCATCATATTTGTCTTTTCCAACAAAATACGGGCTTCTTAAAGTCTAAGTCTGCACTTTAAGTTTTTCTATATGTTCAGCTCTTACACAATTCCTAGTGCTTTTGTTGGTTAGCGCATTTATTGGATTATTGAACAATATGAAGGTTCATTTTCCTTGGAGCAAATGTCAGACTTATTTGTTGAGGGACCTGGCCTGATGGTCCATACTGAGAATATGTACTGGCATAGGTGTATAACTCTCTTGTGCAAGAATAAGAGTGATTAGTTACCTTTTAGATAGCTGTTGGCTCTGGACTTTACTTTTGGCATCAAAATAATTTTTGCCTCATTGTGCCAAATATAAGAAAGCACGTTTTCCACTTATCTATCCAGCAACATTTATTGAGTATCTTTGATCTGCAAAGCTGCCCTGTCCATCAGAGACAAAGATAACTCAGACAGTATAGTCCTCAAGGATGGTTAAATGATGTAATGCCACAAATAAACACAAACTCAGTCGAAAATGGGAAATATGTAAAATGAGCTCTGAAAACATTTGAGTATACTATTGTACTCCCAGTGCTTCAGTACCAGATGACAAGGAGGTAATTTTAAAATATTCATATACAAAGGGTAACCTATTTCTTTTTCTTTTCTTCAGTGGGAAAATTGATTGCTAATTTAAATTGATCTAGAAATTCTTACAGAGATAATTTACCTTGCAAGCTTTAAAATTAAGAAACACTTTGAATAAGAAAATATTTTTTTTCTACAGGAACAGGGGTATAGTGACTTAGAGTGCCTGGGTTGTAAGTTATATGATAATAAGTTCAAATCCCTGGTGTCATAAATGTGCAGAGTAAGATCCTGGCAGCTCTATTATCTTGGTCTGGTGGCGCTGCTGCTTGTAATTTCTGTAGCCATGACTAATTTCAGCTGCATTGCAACAGGTATGTATCAACACCTATTCATGATGAAAACCCTCAGCAAAATAGGTGTGGAAGGAACCTTCCTCAAGATAGTAACAGCTATCTATAAAAAGTCCACAGCTAACATTATTCTTAAAAGTAAAAAACTGAAAGCATATCCATTTAGGTCAGGCAAAAATGTCCATTGTCTCCACTCTTATTCAAAATAGTATTAGAAATCCTAGCAATAGCAATACGACAATAAGGAAATCAAAGGAATTCAAATAGGAAAAGAGGAAGTCAAACTATCCCTATTTTCAGATAATATGATGATATACATCAAAAACCCACTCAGCAGGGGTCTCAAACTCGTGGCCTGCGGACCGTTTGCGGCCCTCTGTACAACATTTTGTGGCCCTGCCCTAGAGGAATCTTTTTTGTTTTGTTTTGTTTTAGTTGTTTGGGTCACACACCCCAATGTTCAAGGCTTACTACTGACTTTGCACTCAAGGATCACCCCGACTTTGCTTCCTGAGGACCGCAGGTAATTGTGTTTGAGACCCCTGCAAGAGTCATAGAAAAGCCAGAGAACAAATAAATCAATACAGTAAAGTGACTGGCTACGAAGTCAATACACAAGACAGTTGCATTTCTTGGTTTATGTAACTGATCTTTGAGTAGTTCATTTAGGGTCAGTTTGGTTAGCACGATTATTATGAGTTCTTTGTGTCGAAGAATATTTTTAATACTCCCTCCCATGTAAATGAGAGAGTAGTGAGCTCTAGGTTGAAAGTTTCTTTCATTCAGTAATTTGAATACTTCATTCCACACTTTCTTGGCTGGATTGTTTCAAATGGAAGATCTGGGTGGATTCTTATGTTTTTTTCTTTATACTTGAGGTTTATCTTTTCCCATACTGCTTTAAAGAGTCCATCTTTCTCTCTTTTTGCCATTTGTATTACTACATGTCTTGGTGTTGTTCTGTTAGGGTCTATTTTATTTGTCACTCTTTTTACCTCTTGGATTTGTACAGCAGGCTCTTTCTAGGAAGGGAAAGTTTATTCTCTACTATTATTTCCCTCACTACTTGTTCTTCCCTTCTTCCACCCTTTCCGGTATTCCTATAATTTGGAAATGATTAATTTTTTGTCTTTGTTCATTAAGTACCTTAAATTTTCTTCCAATGTTTTGTCCCTACTTTCTTTGTTGACTTCTTTATCACTGCTAGCCTGTATTTTGTCTTCAAGTTCTTTTATGTGATTCTCCACCTGTGTAGTTTTACTACTATGTCTCGCTAACATGTTTTTATTTTTTTTTGTTGTTGTTGTTCTTCAGTCAGTTCCATTTGTATGGACTCT
The DNA here is from genome assembly GCF_024139225.1 of Suncus etruscus. Classification (NCBI taxonomy): domain Eukaryota; kingdom Metazoa; phylum Chordata; class Mammalia; order Eulipotyphla; family Soricidae; genus Suncus; species Suncus etruscus. Next base: position 38,961,377 of record NC_064854.1, read on the forward strand.
CTCATCTTCTGAAAGAATTTTTCTTTGAGTTGGTTGAATTGTTCATCTATAGATTTCTTAATTTTCCAGGCTAGTGACTCCTTGATTTCTATCACTAAAACATTAAGTGTTGATTTTATGTCCTCATCTATAAGGCTCAGGTGTTTTGATGGACTTGAAAATTTGTCTGGATTTCTCCCCATATCTTCAACTGTAGCTATATTCCTTAGCTTCCTCATTAATCTTTTCATTTAGTGGTTTGGAATGCTGAGTATTAGGGTGTTTAAGAAAGTGATCTATCGAACTGTTTGTATAAAAGGTGGCTAGAGGCATATATGTTTTAGAGGTTATTTTTTCTAAACAAGCAAGGTTATTTATGATAATATTGCAAACTAGTTCATTGGTTAGTTTATCTGGGTTTTGAACTGTATATTTCCTAAGAGAAAGAAGTTTTAGATTCAATCTGCCAGAAACTATATGAGAAAAATAAGTTTTCCTTTAAAGGATATAATTCATAGTTTTTATATTAGCATTATTACATAGCATGCTATAATGAGGGACAAATAAAGGAGAAATTGGAAAAGTTGTGGGGTTAACTGTGATCAGTCCAGGATCCACTGTAGTGTTCCTGTTTTCTCATAAAAGACAAGTACAAGAATGTATGACTTCTTAAGTCCCTTTGTGCTCTCAGGATGTATCTGTCTTCTAGCTCAGATAGCTTCTAGCAGGTGATATGGCTATTTATCCCTCCATGTATCACTTTTGGAATGTCAGTGATTTTAAATGAAAAAAATAGAGTCACTTATTTGTCTGTACCAAAATAAAAAAAAAGTGCAAAAATCACTATTAAAAGGAAAGAAGAAAACAAGTCATTAAATAATCAGTTATCAATCAGTTATCAATTCTAAGTAAATTTTTCCCAAAACACACACACACACACACACACACACAACCAAATAAACCATTCTCTCCTCACTTCTATGACAGGCAGAAAACAGGCAGGGAAAACATTTTGCTCACCAAATCTTCCATCTTTTGGATCCTTTTGGGTTATGGAAACATGGCAATGTTTTTTTTTTTTTCCTCCTCTTTTATTTTTAGATTTCGGGCCACACCTGGGCTTACTCTTGACTCTCTGCTCATGGATGACTCTTCTGGTGGAGCTCCAGAAGCCACATGCAGTGCCAGGGATTGAACCTGGGTCAGCCATATTTAAAGCAAGCACTTTACCCACTGTACTATTTGACATCTGGTTTTGTTTTCTTGCAGGGATAGGTGGGTGAGGTAATAAAATTCTACCCTAGGTAAGCAAAGAGAATTTTATCAAATGCCTTCAGAGCAGAAACTAGAAGGGAAGCTAAAAGACAAGGATATAATGAGTTTTATGTTTCAATACATTTTGCAGGAATGGCATTGTAGAATTTGAGAATGCACCCCACACCTTTCTTGTATAGGTCCATCATTATTTTCTCATATAAAAATAAAACATTTAAAATCCTTTTAAGAATGAAGGTCAATAAATCTCAAAATATTTAACTTATGTAGGGAAAGACAAAGAGATAATCTATTTATAGTTTACAAGTGAGTCAGGCACTTAAAGATATGAATAGTAGAATATTCTAATACAAATATATAGTTAAAATAGCTATTGATTGGAAAGGATGATATAAGTAAATAAAAGATTTTACATGTCAGATAACTGTCCTTTACTAAGGCTATTTCTGTCCTGTTGAATTTACAAAGTTGAGCGGTAATCCACTAATTATGAATTTTACAGTCATGTTTTCCCTTTGTATGGAGAGAATTAATTTTCTCTGTGTTTACTCTAGGTGGAATCTGTGGGATACTGTGCCTCCTGCTTCTGGATGGTTTCCAAAATAACAGAATGCTTTATGGGATTATTTGAGCCATTATATAATGAGTAGAATTCTGGCATGCTCATTAAAAAAAGTCCATGATTATCATTAATAGTGATTTTTTGTTTTGTTTTGTAGAGTTCATCCAAACAATAATAAAAAAAGCAATTAGGAACATAAAATCATGGAAAGTCTCATACCATTAAAAGGTCATTAAACTTGGAAAGAATTGCTATATTCAAGTTTGGTCTTGTTCGTTGGTTATTGAATTTCATTTTAAGAAAACAGTGACTACAAAAATTTTAATATAATGAATGATGTTTGATAAAGTTTGAATTTCTTTAGGAGAAAAAATACTATGAATTAAAGATGGAAAGGCAAACTTAATTCTTACTTTTTGGGGGGTGGAGTAGGTGGATGGACCACATCTAGTGATACTCAGGGATTATTCTTGGCTCCGTGAATCACTCCTGAATGGACTGGGGGACCATATGTGGTGTTGGGCATCAAACTTGAATTGGATATATGAAAGGCAAATGCCTTATCTGATGTGCTATCTCCTCAGCTCCACTTCTTAATTACTCGTTGTTATTTAGATCTGATTTTCAAAATCAGAAAATGGGTCCAAGACTGAGAACCTAGTTTTTACAACTTTGAAGTAACTTTTAAAGACTAAAACCACCAGGCAGGTATAATTCTTTATTTTTATGGAGAAATAAATCACACCAAATCATAAATTTATAAAATTCCCAGAACATTACAAATATGGAAAAAACCTTCTTCCCTTCTATTTCTTTAATTTACAACTTTATACCAGATAATATAAAAGTCTGTGCACAGGCTCACTATTGCCTTTATTTCTTTCAAACATTATGTTTAAAACAAATAACTCACCTTCAGTCTCTGAGCACCATGGAAATCATTTTTATACCAATAAATGTCTGGCCCTGACCTTGTGTCTTGATGCCAAGTGAGTCAGCGGGTGGACAGTGAGATTATTTCTGGAAGCTTTTCCTACACTGCCATAGCTAGCCTTAACTACATGAAAGTAACTACAAACCATACGAAGATGTCTCTGGAGTTCAAAATTAAACGTACCCTCAACTCATCTTCATCAGAATCTTACAATGCCAATGGCTCTAGCAAGGGCATAAACTGAGAGGGAGCTGAAGTAGAAAGAGACAGAAACTACAACAGAATACATTTAAAATATCTTTCCTATGCAAGTTCCACAAAAATATGTGTCTTGAGGACCAACTGTAGGGTTCCTCGCAGAGCCTGGGGAGATGTATGTAAGCAGAGGGCCCTTCCCTATTAACAGTGGGCTGGTCTTTTTGGACTAATGTTTACTCTTGCCTCCTCGGCAGCAGCCTCCTCTACTCAATCATGTTTGCTGTGTGTTTTCCCAGACCTGGACATCATCAGGAACAACTCTGCTTCCGATTTCTGCTAGTTGATCACGATTTCCTACCATTCTGCTCTTACCCTATCTGTGTCCTATGACCCCTGTTCTTTCACACAAAGAACATTCCACACTCTGGAGTCTTTCTGTCGCTTATTCTAGCAGCTCTTCAATGAGCTCAGTCTTTTTATTTTTACTCTGCAGCCTAGAGTCAGTGCTCTATCTCTTTAAACACTTTTGGGACTTTCCTTTCTCCCTGTAATCTTTGACCAGTTCTTCATAGATGCAAAGACTGAATCTTGCCTCACACTCTGACCCCCAAGTCCCCCTGCCACACCTCTCCTTCTCTCCCATCTCCTTCATGTCTTCTTGTGTCTATATAGGCACTCAAGTTTCTTCCATATTAGTAACTAACTTTGACCTCAACTACATCTGAAATATAAATATTTCACCAGGCTTTCCAAACATTGAATAACCTTTTAAGTTGTCGAAACTGATAATTATTTAGTAGTACTAAATGATCAAATATATTGAAGAGTTTGAAAAATAAAAATTATAGGGCATCCTCTTGTATCCAGCCCCCAGACTATATTAGCTTAAGATATTTTTAGATTCTTGTTTTGCAGCAAATTGTTATAGGAAATACATTTGAAATTTTTTTTTTTTTTTTGGTTTTTGGGCCACACCCGGTAACGCTCAGGGGTTACTCCTGGCTATGTGCTCAGAAGTTGCTCCTGGCTTGGGGGACCATATGGGACACCGGGGGATCGAACCGTGGTCCGTCCAAGGCTAGCGCAGGCAAGGCAGGCACCTTACCTTTAGCGCCACCGCCCGGCCCTACATTTGAAATTTTTTAATTCAATCTTTATACATTTATTTTCATCTCTGAGTGTTAACTCATAGTATTATATGGATACATATCTGATATGTAGAATTAGAAAAAGTCACACATATGGCAATACTTGTACACAAAGCAAGTCACAGCATGTAATTCTGTAACTTATTTTTCTTATTTATATAAAGCATCGTATATTTATCCATTTGGATGTCATTAAATCATATTCACCTTAATTTCACCACAGTGATCTGTTTTATGAATGTTTTGTTAATTTTAAGCCCTTCTTTGTACTCACATTCAGATTATTTTTAGTTTTTCATTATATCAAGCATAAATAACAAAAAGTTCGGTACATGAGTCATAAAATTACATTATCATGCTCATCTTTGCTCTTAACACGAAGTGTTTCAATTTATGCAACCACTATTAATGTGGGGAGTTACATCTCCTCAGATTTTTGTCAAAAGCTGGAATTTCAATACTTTAAAATGTTGTCAGTGATGTTACTGTTGAATAATAATACCTAATTTTAATCAATAGTGACTTAATTACAGGAGAGTATGGGAGATGTTTTGTAAATATTCTTTGCATTTTCCTGCACATTCCTGTTATGTGAATTATTTCTATATTAAGACTATTTTCAGGGGTTGGCGAGGTGGTGCTAGAGGTAAGGTGTCTGCCTTGCAAGCGCAAGCCAAGGAAGGACCTAGGTTCAATTCCCCCGGCATCCCATATGGTTCCCCCAAGTCAAGGGCAATTTCTGAGTGCTTAGCCAGGAGTAACCCCTGAGCATCAAATGGGTGTGGCCCGAAAAACAAAATAAACAAACAAACAAAAAGACTATTTTCTTTGGAAGTTTAGAATCTAAGTATAGTTATTGCATTATTTTCCAAACTTTCTCTTTTGAAGGCTTTCTGTAATTGATAGATCCATGTAACAGAGAATGCTTTTTAAATCCTGGCTTTACAATACCCTCTTGTCTAGAAAATCTAGATTTGTATATTTAAAATGAACACTCAAAGTAGAAATTTATTATTTTGAAGCTTGGGAATTTGAGAAATGTGCCAAGAAAAATATTGCCCAAATCTGGGGCAATCACTTATGGTGCTTTGGCATATTCTTGTCTGTTGGTTGGATGTATATTTTAAGAGACAATTTTGATTTCTGCCTGCTGGCTGAGGCTAATGGGCATGTTTTATTTTACCAATTCCCACTTTTAGATTTTATCAAGGAGAATGATTTCCTTTATGTAATGGAGGGTGGATACATAATAGGATATGTAGTTCTTCCTGGGTAGTTCATGATTATGATGTGTGGGCCTTCCCCATGGGTGGAGCAGTCTTGAGTTATTCAGATGACTTGCTTGGGTGGTATGACTGAATTTTTTCACACTAACTGTGTCTGACTAAAACTCCAAATGTTCCTTCAGAAAGTGTCAAAGAGTGTGACGAGGACTACCCAGAGTGCCCCTTCTGAATAATTTATTTATAAACATAACCTGGCTAAAAAGTACTTCTTTTTGGATAGACTGACTTTGGCCATTAGGACACAAGGGCAACATTTTAAGCACTATATATTTTTTCCAGAGTCAGAGATTTATATCCTGTGAGTGAAAATATTTCAAGATATAAGCCAAGAAAAATTTTGTTTTATGCTTCTTGGTTTATTTTGTCAAATATGAAAATATCATATGCCCCTACCAAACAGTACATTCTTGAACTCATTTAGTTAAAATGGATTTTATTTTCACTAGATGACTCAATTTAAAAACCTCTCAATGGGAAAGTAAGATTTTATTCAGTTTGTAAAATTGCCCTCCAAACTCCAAATGAGTTGATTTGGGTCTTAGTCTGAGCATGTGAAGGAACATAAAATTCGTCCTTTAGCCATACTTTCCTCAGGGTAACACATTTCATTAGCTACTTCCTGTTAAAAATGAATTCAAAAGTCTATTCTATTGATAAATTTTTCTCTTGTTCCTGCAATGCGGATTTTTGAAATATGCTAAACTTACTCTCATGAGCTTTGAAAAATAGCCCAGAGCTTCGAGGACAAGCTTTGAATCAATTTTTTAAAAAAAAATTAAAACATTGTGATTTACAAAGTTAATTACAGTTAATTTTCACACACTTAATGTTTATGTATGCACCAATCCCACCACCAGAGTCAACCTCCCTCCATCAATGTTCCCACAGTCTATCTCATCCCACCACCCTTTGCCCCCAGCCAGCACCTTTTAAAGCCAGGCACTTTTTAAAGTTTGGTTATTACAATTTGGGTCTCACAATTTCAGTATTGTTGACTCTATGGTGACTTGAATATTTTGTTCTGTCCTTTTCTTATTGAAACTATTGTGATTTACAAGGTTTTTCATAGTTGGGTTTCAGACATACAATGTTTTGGGGCCAATCCCACCATCAGTGTTGCCCTCCCTCCACCGATGTTCTCAGAATGCGTTCCGTACCACTACTCCTGCCCCTGAGCCTGCCAGCTTAACAGGCCCATTTTAAGTTTTAATTGTTAGTTTGGGACTCAGAATTTCATTGGACAACGTCTATTTATTCATTCATTTATTTATTTATTTTTATGGCCACACCTGGTGACGCTCGGGAGTTACTCCTGGCTATACTCTCAGAAATCGCTCCTGGCTTGGGGGACCATATTGGATGCCAGGGGATCGAACCGTGGTCTGTTCTAGGCTAGTGTGGGCAAGGCAGATGCCTTACCGTTTATGCCACTGCTCTGGCCCCTGACAACCCTTATTTAAATCACTACATTCCTTTGAGCAGTTATTCTAAATACCACATTTAAGTGATATCATCTTATATTTATTCATCTCTGGCTTACATTATTTATCATAATACCTTCTACTTTAACCTTTGTTGTAGCAAATTGCATGGTGCATCATTACTTACAGCTCTGTGGTATTCCTTTGTATATATGGGCCATATATTAATGATCCACATGTCTGTTGTATATCTAGGTTGATTTAAACTTTTAACTATTGTACTGAGTGTTGCTATGAATACTGGTGAGCATATATGCTCTTGAATGAATGTTTTTTCTTTCCTGGGATAGATACACCAGAGTTAAACTGCTGGGTTTAATTCTTAATTTACTGAAAACCCTTCATACTGTTTTTCATAGGGTTAAATAATGGCTAAAATAAGTAACTTAATCAATTAATTAAAAATAGAAATAGGATTTTCAGTCTGTAAAGCTGACCTGCCTTTTGCTAATTTGTAAATCATAAAAAATACATTACAATAGTTTATTTTGGACCTAATCATAACTTTGAAGTTCTGTGTTAATTTCACACAACTCTTTTTACCATTCCCTAATTGGTTTTTAGGAATTTAGAGAAACATTTTGGAAAGAAGATGTAGTTGTTGAATGGTTTTCTCCATTTTTCTCAGCTACTGTTATCTTATTGAAATTCAAAGTGAAAACCAATAATTGTGAAAACCTATTTCTTTAAACTCTTTAGTTCACTGATTGAAATTTAAGGCAGCAAGACTGAGTTAGCTTTGGAATAGATTTGCAAATTTGTGATTGCACACAGGAATTCATTGTAGCTGATTTTGAGCATACATGTCCCCTACTTCAATATCGGCTGATTATTATCCCCAGATAAATTCAGCTCTGGAATTTGGTTACATATAATTATAATTCTGGGGCCCAGCGGTGGCGCTAAAGGTAAGGTGCCTGCCTTGCCTGCGCTAGCCTCGGACGGACCGCGGTTCGATCCCCCGGCGTCCCATATGGTCCCCCAAGCCAGGAGCGACTTCTGAGCGCATAGCCAGGAGTAACCCCTGAGCGTCACCGGGTGTGGCCCAAAAACCAAAAAAAAAAAAAAATAATTATAATTCTGTATAATTGATGATGAGTATAAATTTCAGTTATTTCTGTTCTGGGATGGGAGTAAGGAGGCTGGGGATGGATAAGAATATGGTCATATTAGGTATAGATACTCAGACTAAGGGCCTTTTGTTTTTTTTTCTTTATATTTTAGTTTGAGTTGTTTATTTAGTGTAACACACACAGTTAGGACAAAATTAATTTCCTCAAGGCTAAGATATTCAAGTATTTACTTGTTCCTGGATCATTGAACTATCCCTGGTCCTGATAATGGAAGGTAATATACCATGTTGAGGTGAGAAGTCATGCTTTTAAGCTTACAACATTTTAACCAGTCATGACCCAGTTAACCTCCGCCTTTTCTAAGTTCATCAGGAAATAGGCTTCAGAGCGTATTGTTTAATGCTAGGTTGGTGGTTAAAATTACACACTATCAAAAGAAAATCTAGTAACAGGAAATGTGTGAGAAGTAATCCATAGAAACACAAACAAACCTTTGACTTACTAGGATTTTATTGGAATTTCCCTCTTGACTCCATTTCCCTTTAAGTCAATAAAAACCTGGTGCTGCTTGTTAAAAGTTCTAGAAGGCTTTGTTGGCAGCCTCTTTATGAATTGGGGACTTTCCTGAGTCTAAATGATCATGGGTAGGCTTTCTCAGGATAACTTACAACAATCACAATTATAGAGTTTATACTGATTACTTAACTATTAAAATTGTAATCTCTTTATTTTGTTTTTGTTTTGGGCCACACCCGGTGACACTCAGGGGTTACTCCTGGCTATCAGAAATAGCTCCTGGCTTGGGGGACCAAATGAGATACTGGGGGATTGAAACTTGGTTCATCCCACGTTAGCCATGTGCAACCTACCACTTGTGCCACCACTCCAGCTCCTGAAAATGTATTTTTATTGAAGTACATTGGTTTATAACATTAGATAATATCTAGATCGATAGGATTTTACTTTAATATACATAACACTATTATCATGATTACCACCAAAAGTCTAGTTTTACCTACCACTATACAATTGATTCCCCCTTTCCATTTTTCTCCCTCCGAATGCCTTTGGTAAAAACCAATCTGGTCTCTGAAACTAAGAGTTGGTTTCCATTTTTTTAATTCACTTGATAATCTCATATTTTTATATGAATTTAACTATGCAATATTTGTCTTTCTCCAACAGACTTAATTCACTTAGCATAATACTTACTAGATTTATCCTTGTTGCCACAATCGATGAATTTGCCTTTTTTGTTTGTTTGGGACCACAGTAGGCAGTGCTGAGGATTTACTCTTGTTTATACACCCAGGAATCACTCATAGGTTTCAGGTGAGATTCCAAGCATCATACTGTGGTTGGACAGGTGCAAGATAAGAGATTTACCTGATATATTATCCCAAATTTTAAAGCAGAGAGGTTTTCCAAAAGATACAGAATCATCTTTTTTCCCAATTATTTTTTCATATTTTTTGAAAAATACCAAGAAGTGGATATATGGACTATTTATTTAACATCTAAAGGATTTTTACTTGCTGTTATTCATAGTGGCTATAATAATATAATTTTTAAAATATATAAATTATATAAAGAATGATTTGCTCATGTGTGGAATGTAAAAATCTATAGTAAGGAAAGAGAAAATGCAAACATAATCTAAAAAACAACGGAATCTAAAAACTTTTCTCTAGAATGGAGTATAGTAGAACAGTGAGATGTGGGAGTAAACATGGGGGTGCAAAGAAGAAATGAGGAAAATGAGGAGAGAAAATCTGAGATAATGGTAGAGGGATAATGATGAAGGGTCCAGAGTTGAAATGTTGTATGCATGAAACCTTACCATTGACAGTACTTTAAATTTGTGCATTACAGTGGTTAAAATATCTAAATAATGTTCCAATGCATCAATGCTTTGGGGCCTAAAAATAAGTTGATAAACAGATTTTGTCATGGAGGTTTATCACTGGCAGACACAAATAAAAATAAAACACCAAAAACAAGATTGTAAGTGTATTACTGAGGGATCAGGTGGAAGACTGCTGCCCTCCACAAAACATCCTGTGCAGTATGGGTTAGCAGTGAGAATGTGTCCATGATCTGCAATTGACTCAAGGTCTAACTTTATGTCCCTGATGTTTTTTCCCTTTTAGTTTCTAAAATGAAAATAATAGACCGTGACAACCTCTGTCTTTACCAGAAGAGTTTGATATAAATAAAATAGTAGCGTTTTTTGTTTGTTTTCTTCGGCCACACCAGGTGACGTTAAGGGTTACTCCTGGCTATGGGCTCAGAAATCGATCCTGGCTTGGGGAACCCTATGGGACTCCGGGGGATGGAGCCGAGGTCCATCCTAGGCTAGCGCCAGCTAGGCAAACGCCTTACTGCTCCCACGCCATCACTCCGACCCCAATAGCAGCATTTTTTTTTAAAAAGCAGTTTATAAGCATAAAGAAATTCAAAGCCATCGAGGTTATCTGCTAAGCAGATATTAGACACGTTGGATTCAGAATCCTGTTTTTTCTCATTTACAAGCTTGTGTGTTTTTCAGTAATCTATTTAGCTTTCTAAACCCCTGACTCAATCTGTAGAAGACTACTAGTATAACATAGTCCTTTAATTAATGCATAAAGTGCTCAGGATGGTGTCTGAGCTACAGTCAGCATTAGACAACAGTGAGTTGCTGATGTTGAAGATGGAGCTCTGTACTGCCAAAATGGATAAAGACATTGTATAAACTATCCTGCAGAGCACAAGAAACTGTTTGTACTCCCTCCCCTAGTGGAATGACTTTTCTCTATCTCCCTTTAGGCTTCTTGAATGGAGAAGAAATAGCAGAACCCGTTCCCTCTTCTCTGTGCCTTTACACTACAAACCAGAGTGTTTTTAGGCCAGAATTTTTCTTTCCAGAAAGCTGAAGTCTGGCACAGACCATGACATGCTTGATCTTTGCCCGCAGGCACTTTCTTTTCCTCTCCAGACAGCCCCTTCCCTCCCCAGGCCTAACACCTATCTAGGTCACATTCCTGGCAAGCTCTCACTCTCAGCTGATTGTCAACTGAGGTGTTGGCTGATAACAAAACTATGAACTGATAAAGCTAAATACCTTCAAGTGGTGTTTTAAAAGGCCAGGAAGACTCCAAAACTAAAGCAATAATGGAGTAATTACAGACCTTAACGTGTGTGTGTGTGTGTGTGTGTGTGTGTGTGTGTGTGTGTGTGTGTGTGTGTTAAGGAGATAGTGCTAATTTGAGGCCAGGAGCATTGACTGTCATTAGAATAAGCCCTTGTAGGAACAATCTATACTTCCTTCTGCGCAATAAAGTAGCTTCTGCTTAATACTGGAAGTGATCCTATTCAAGAATTAATTGAAGTCATATTTTTTTTCTGTTTTAGATTGAATATACTGGTAGCCTAGGAGGCTTCAGAGCAAGCATATTAAAAACACAATTAATTTAGATGTTTAAATATTTATATGCCACATTCCCAGTGATTGAATAAGAGAGTAACTCACCCATGGTCAGAAAGAAGAGAGTCAGGAAGAATAAAATAAAATAGCCAGCAAGAATAAACTGCTTACCAAGTATTTTAAGCTGAAAATGGACAAGTGAGGAGAATGGAGAACATAATAAAGAAGGCAAAAAAGTTCACTGTCCTTCCATAAGTGGAATTACAGCTTTCTCTTGCTGTTTGTATGACAAATTGGACCAGACCAGAAAGCAGCTGCCTGCTGCCTGCTAACCCCTGCTCAGGAGATTTGAATCAGAATTATTGTGGTGCAAGCTGGGGGGAAATAGAGCCCTCTAGGAAAGCCACTTGTAGAAGATTTGCAAACAGTCCACTAATTTTGAATCAGGACAATTGATACTGAATGCTGGGAAAGGACTTGTAGATGGCAGTGTGTCCGTAGATAAACATGGATATAGCTTCGTGTGTGAGGGTTATGTTGCCTTTGTCCTACTTATTAGAATAAATTAAAGCTGCAACTAAAAGTGTTTTTAGAGCTGGATTTTGAAAGATGACACCTCTAATGCAACTCGACACTCTCTGTGTCTCCTTTCTGTGTCTGAAGGTGTCTGAGTCCTGTGGGAGCAGTAGGGTTGAGTTAGGAGGAGCTGTGGGAGGACGACATTGTCAGTCCCTTCCAGCCACAGAGCACGGTGCTTTCATTCATTCATTCATTCATTCATTCATTCATTCATTCATTCATTCTCCAAGTATCTGGTGAGATCCTTCAATGTGTGTGGCTTTTGATCAGGCTTCCTGGGTACAAAGAGAGTAAAAAAGACGGCTCAGAGCACTCGCATGCCAGGATTTCTGGGTCTTTGACTGGTATGTTGGGGGCTCTGGGCGGGACAGCTAGCCACAGGCCCCCTGGGCTGAACTCCTAGTCCAGGGGACCAAGATCCCCCCAAACCTGGTGGGTCTTCAGGGCCACGCCTGGTTAATCGGGCCCTGGGGGGAGGGGGGAGAAATCCCTTTCTATGCATCCAAAAACTACAGAACCGCGCGGGGGCTTGCGCCCCCGCGCGTACTTCATATATTAAGAGTATTCCTTACTGTTATGTTACGTTTTACGTATCCAGAATCTTTATTTTGTATTGTGCCCTTTCCCACATCCCTACAAAGCTCTTTTTTATTCCTTTACTCTCTATCCCCCTCAAACATCTCTAATCTACATTACTCTTTTTAATCAGTAGTATACAAGCCTTATCACAGACCAAAGCCGTGTACTGTGTGTAACAACCCCAAAGTGTTTTAAGATACATAAAATGGACACGTATTTCTTTAGAGTATTTTGTGTTTTTTCTCTGACAGCTATAATTCTTACTAAATGTTGTCTTATATAGTGACGATTCTAACCACTTTTTCATCTTCTCTTTTTGAGCTGTTTAACAAGTAATCTTAGAGAAAGAATCCCCCAGATTAATGCTTATGATTGAACCATAATTGTTCTTATCACCCCCATAGGCGCCAAGAACATCACGTGGCATTGCTCCTTTTTTGCATAGGCACATTAAAATGGGAAAATACTATACATATAAATAAGAGCCTATCTAATAGAGATTGGTACAGACAAATCTTATAGTGCAAAGGGACCTTACACCCTGAACATTGACATAACGACCTGGCACAGACCTCAGAAGAAAGGGCTTTTCCCTGAACCAGGGAAGCCATCCACAAAACATCCAGGCTGGTCTATAGCATCACCTGGAAGCAATCCTCTACCAAGGAAGACTCTACACTGCTCAGACATTGTCCTGCTCAAAAGAGACTTCCATTAACACTGAGAAGACTTAACAACAACAACGACTTGCTTACAGGACAGGTCTCCATGCATTGCCCTTTGATTGTGAGGTGAAACCAGAGGACGCTCCACATCCTGACTTCAATGTTGGATATACAGATACCAGGATCTTTAATACAGAAGCTTGATACCAACAACAGAGACTGTGTGAAAAATGTAAGTGTGTTGGCACTACAGACAATGTCTTGGATTGGACGATCTAGCTTGCCTGGAGCCTAGAGTTGGTCTTGTGCCAGGAACCTTCAGGGGTCGGGTCTTTTTGTATTTAGGCCAAGGTTATTTCTTTCCATGTCCCTCATATTTTGGTGGGCCTATGCAAACAACAATTGCCACTCTAACACCATTTTTGCTGTGCTCCTTTGACTCTAATCCTTAAAAAGAACCCAGTTAAGATTTGAGGTTAACTTAAGCTAATATGCATGAATATGGAAATGTAAAAAAAAATGCTATGCCTGTAATGTTTAAGGAGTTATGTAAGTTTTATGGCTTTAGATTGCCCTGTGTACTGTTAAGAAATATTATAGTGTGTTACAATCTTAATGTTCTTTGGATGAAATTTCAAAGTTGGGATATCAGCAAGGGGACTTCTGAGAATTATGTTATGTATTGTCCTTCCACTGTAACTTTACCTTGTCCTCTATCTTTGCATCCTTGTTCTCATAATTTAAAAATAAAAAAAATATATAAAAAGAAAGACACAGTTCCTTTTTTTTTAAATAGAAAATTGTGTTTAAACATAACCCACAGAGCCCACCTAGAGGCCCGGGAGGTCTAAAAAAAATCATGTGAAGAAGGCACTTGTTGAGATCTGTGATGAGACAAGGGGAAAGAAAATGCTCCATGCAGAGGAATGAGGGAGTATACTGTGGCTGAGAAACCAGTGTGGCTTGAACATAAGGAAGGAAGCACTACCAGATGGGAAGAAAGAGACGAGGTAAACCATTCAGACCTTAGAAAAAAAGAGCAATAATTGCAGAAGATGCAAAATTTTTAAATTTATTTTTTTAAACTTTATTTAAACACTGTGGTTTACAATATTGTTCTTAATATTGTTGTTTCAGGTAGTCAATGTTCCAACACCAGTCCCCTACCAGTTACCTTCCCTCCATGATTGTATCCATTTTCTATTCCTCTACCTCAGCTTAACCCCTCAGCAGGCACAAAATTATTTATTATACCTATTATATAGGAAAATATAATTTATGTTGCTTGTTATAACAAAGTGGCTAATGGGATTATCAAAAAATACTTCATTAAAATTTTGTCAAAATTTAGGGTCATTAAAGTCATTGTATGAGATTTTACTAAACTGTTTGTTGCTAGTTGAACCTTCTGTATTATTAATTTTGTTTCTTGAGCTTAGCTGTCTTCTATGCTACTTTTCTACCTAATTTGTTGTGCTTCTACTGAGCTGTCAGTATTGTGGAATTTGGAGGTGTCTTGTATCAATGCATTTCAGTAACTCCAAGATCTGTAGAAATGGGTGATAAGTTTGAATGGTTTGGCTTAGCTTACATTTCTGCTGAGATTAATCATAAAGATGTGAATTTGGGCTGTTGTGTACATGGCGGTGTCTGTGACTGCTGGGGCTTCCGGAAGTATGGAGACTGAGAGAAGGTTGCTCCCTCCACTCCAAAAAGACCACAGAGTTTTTAGCCTGAAAACTGGTGTATCTGGAATTTTTGTCAACTTGGTGTCTTTGCAGAGATTGGATGTGAAACTGTGAAGTTGGGCTATTTACATATTGAGAGCAAACTCTGAGGAGGACTGAAAATGTTTTGCAGCAGCACTTTCTCCAACAGGAGAAAAGGAGACAAAATAATCTCATTTGGAAGGAAACTGGGAGTCAAAGAGCATTGCACATATTATGATATTGCAATAGATAAGGTGATATAACTGAGGATGACACAATGGATAGTGACCACCTTTAGTGAAAGCGCAGTGACTGCTATTGAATGCTGACTCTGTTGATTATTAGCTGTGTGATATGGCACAAGTGACTTAAACTCTCTGGCTCTTGGTTTAATTTTCTGTAGAAAGACTTATTGGGCCATTATGGGGATTACCAAAATGAGTATATTTTGAGAAGTCAGACTAGTATCTAACTCAAGTTGTAACTTTTATTTGTTGTTTGTTTTTGCGCCACACCCGGTGATGCTCAGGATTTACTCCTGGCTATGCGCTCAGAAATCGCTCCTGGCCTGGGGGACCATTTGGGATGCAGGGCGATCGAACCAAGGTCCAACCTAGGTTAGCGCATGCAAGGCAAATGCCCTCCCGTTTGTGCCATCTCTCCGGCCCCTCAAGTTGTAACTTTTACGTGGTCATTTATCATTATTATGATCTGTGCTTGCTTAGTCCACAGGAATGTTTGTTTATTTTAGGACGAGAAAACAATTGTTCCACTTAACAAGCTCACTTATAGAGGGCAGTTTTCTCACATTTTACTTAATTTATTAATAATAAATGATTTCCTTTATGTAATGGAGGGTGGATACATAATAGGATATGTAGTTCTTCCTGGGTAGTTCATGATTATGATGTGTGGGCCTTCCCCATGGGTGGAGCAGTCTTGAGTTATTCAGATGACTTGCTTGGGTGGTATGACTGAATTTTTTCACACTAACTGTGTCTGACTAAAACTCCAAATGTTCCTTCAGAAAGTGTCAAAGAGTGTGACGAGGACTACCCAGAGTGCCCCTTCTGAATAATTTATTTATAAACATAACCTGGCTAAAAAGTACTTCTTTTTGGATAGACTGACTTTGGCCATTAGGACACAAGGGCAACATTTTAAGCACTATATATTTTTTCCAGAGTCAGAGATTTATATCCTGTGAGTGAAAATATTTCAAGATATAAGCCAAGAAAAATTTTGTTTTATGCTTCTTGGTTTATTTTGTCAAATATGAAAATATCATATGCCCCTACCAAACAGTACATTCTTGAACTCATTTAGTTAAAATGGATTTTATTTTCACTAGATGACTCAATTTAAAAACCTCTCAATGGGAAAGTAAGATTTTATTCAGTTTGTAAAATTGCCCTCCAAACTCCAAATGAGTTGATTTGGGTCTTAGTCTGAGCATGTGAAGGAACATAAAATTCGTCCTTTAGCCATACTTTCCTCAGGGTAACACATTTCATTAGCTACTTCCTGTTAAAAATGAATTCAAAAGTCTATTCTATTGATAAATTTTTCTCTTGTTCCTGCAATGCGGATTTTTGAAATATGCTAAACTTACTCTCATGAGCTTTGAAAAATAGCCCAGAGCTTCGAGGACAAGCTTTGAATCAATTTTTTAAAAAAAAATTAAAACATTGTGATTTACAAAGTTAATTACAGTTAATTTTCACACACTTAATGTTTATGTATGCACCAATCCCACCACCAGAGTCAACCTCCCTCCATCAATGTTCCCACAGTCTATCTCATCCCACCACCCTTTGCCCCCAGCCAGCACCTTTTAAAGCCAGGCACTTTTTAAAGTTTGGTTATTACAATTTGGGTCTCACAATTTCAGTATTGTTGACTCTATGGTGACTTGAATATTTTGTTCTGTCCTTTTCTTATTGAAACTATTGTGATTTACAAGGTTTTTCATAGTTGGGTTTCAGACATACAATGTTTTGGGGCCAATCCCACCATCAGTGTTGCCCTCCCTCCACCGATGTTCTCAGAATGCGTTCCGTACCACTACTCCTGCCCCTGAGCCTGCCAGCTTAACAGGCCCATTTTAAGTTTTAATTGTTAGTTTGGGACTCAGAATTTCATTGGACAACGTCTATTTATTCATTCATTTATTTATTTATTTTTATGGCCACACCTGGTGACGCTCGGGAGTTACTCCTGGCTATACTCTCAGAAATCGCTCCTGGCTTGGGGGACCATATTGGATGCCAGGGGATCGAACCGTGGTCTGTTCTAGGCTAGTGTGGGCAAGGCAGATGCCTTACCGTTTATGCCACTGCTCTGGCCCCTGACAACCCTTATTTAAATCACTACATTCCTTTGAGCAGTTATTCTAAATACCACATTTAAGTGATATCATCTTATATTTATTCATCTCTGGCTTACATTATTTATCATAATACCTTCTACTTTAACCTTTGTTGTAGCAAATTGCATGGTGCATCATTACTTACAGCTCTGTGGTATTCCTTTGTATATATGGGCCATATATTAATGATCCACATGTCTGTTGTATATCTAGGTTGATTTAAACTTTTAACTATTGTACTGAGTGTTGCTATGAATACTGGTGAGCATATATGCTCTTGAATGAATGTTTTTTCTTTCCTGGGATAGATACACCAGAGTTAAACTGCTGGGTTTAATTCTTAATTTACTGAAAACCCTTCATACTGTTTTTCATAGGGTTAAATAATGGCTAAAATAAGTAACTTAATCAATTAATTAAAAATAGAAATAGGATTTTCAGTCTGTAAAGCTGACCTGCCTTTTGCTAATTTGTAAATCATAAAAAATACATTACAATAGTTTATTTTGGACCTAATCATAACTTTGAAGTTCTGTGTTAATTTCACACAACTCTTTTTACCATTCCCTAATTGGTTTTTAGGAATTTAGAGAAACATTTTGGAAAGAAGATGTAGTTGTTGAATGGTTTTCTCCATTTTTCTCAGCTACTGTTATCTTATTGAAATTCAAAGTGAAAACCAATAATTGTGAAAACCTATTTCTTTAAACTCTTTAGTTCACTGATTGAAATTTAAGGCAGCAAGACTGAGTTAGCTTTGGAATAGATTTGCAAATTTGTGATTGCACACAGGAATTCATTGTAGCTGATTTTGAGCATACATGTCCCCTACTTCAATATCGGCTGATTATTATCCCCAGATAAATTCAGCTCTGGAATTTGGTTACATATAATTATAATTCTGGGGCCCAGCGGTGGCGCTAAAGGTAAGGTGCCTGCCTTGCCTGCGCTAGCCTCGGACGGACCGCGGTTCGATCCCCCGGCGTCCCATATGGTCCCCCAAGCCAGGAGCGACTTCTGAGCGCATAGCCAGGAGTAACCCCTGAGCGTCACCGGGTGTGGCCCAAAAACCAAAAAAAAAAAAAATAATTATAATTCTGTATAATTGATGATGAGTATAAATTTCAGTTATTTCTGTTCTGGGATGGGAGTAAGGAGGCTGGGGATGGATAAGAATATGGTCATATTAGGTATAGATACTCAGACTAAGGGCCTTTTGTTTTTTTTTCTTTATATTTTAGTTTGAGTTGTTTATTTAGTGTAACACACACAGTTAGGACAAAATTAATTTCCTCAAGGCTAAGATATTCAAGTATTTACTTGTTCCTGGATCATTGAACTATCCCTGGTCCTGATAATGGAAGGTAATATACCATGTTGAGGTGAGAAGTCATGCTTTTAAGCTTACAACATTTTAACCAGTCATGACCCAGTTAACCTCCGCCTTTTCTAAGTTCATCAGGAAATAGGCTTCAGAGCGTATTGTTTAATGCTAGGTTGGTGGTTAAAATTACACACTATCAAAAGAAAATCTAGTAACAGGAAATGTGTGAGAAGTAATCCATAGAAACACAAACAAACCTTTGACTTACTAGGATTTTATTGGAATTTCCCTCTTGACTCCATTTCCCTTTAAGTCAATAAAAACCTGGTGCTGCTTGTTAAAAGTTCTAGAAGGCTTTGTTGGCAGCCTCTTTATGAATTGGGGACTTTCCTGAGTCTAAATGATCATGGGTAGGCTTTCTCAGGATAACTTACAACAATCACAATTATAGAGTTTATACTGATTACTTAACTATTAAAATTGTAATCTCTTTATTTTGTTTTTGTTTTGGGCCACACCCGGTGACACTCAGGGGTTACTCCTGGCTATCAGAAATAGCTCCTGGCTTGGGGGACCAAATGAGATACTGGGGGATTGAAACTTGGTTCATCCCACGTTAGCCATGTGCAACCTACCACTTGTGCCACCACTCCAGCTCCTGAAAATGTATTTTTATTGAAGTACATTGGTTTATAACATTAGATAATATCTAGATCGATAGGATTTTACTTTAATATACATAACACTATTATCATGATTACCACCAAAAGTCTAGTTTTACCTACCACTATACAATTGATTCCCCCTTTCCATTTTTCTCCCTCCGAATGCCTTTGGTAAAAACCAATCTGGTCTCTGAAACTAAGAGTTGGTTTCCATTTTTTTAATTCACTTGATAATCTCATATTTTTATATGAATTTAACTATGCAATATTTGTCTTTCTCCAACAGACTTAATTCACTTAGCATAATACTTACTAGATTTATCCTTGTTGCCACAATCGATGAATTTGCCTTTTTTGTTTGTTTGGGACCACAGTAGGCAGTGCTGAGGATTTACTCTTGTTTATACACCCAGGAATCACTCATAGGTTTCAGGTGAGATTCCAAGCATCATACTGTGGTTGGACAGGTGCAAGATAAGAGATTTACCTGATATATTATCCCAAATTTTAAAGCAGAGAGGTTTTCCAAAAGATACAGAATCATCTTTTTTCCCAATTATTTTTTCATATTTTTTGAAAAATACCAAGAAGTGGATATATGGACTATTTATTTAACATCTAAAGGATTTTTACTTGCTGTTATTCATAGTGGCTATAATAATATAATTTTTAAAATATATAAATTATATAAAGAATGATTTGCTCATGTGTGGAATGTAAAAATCTATAGTAAGGAAAGAGAAAATGCAAACATAATCTAAAAAACAACGGAATCTAAAAACTTTTCTCTAGAATGGAGTATAGTAGAACAGTGAGATGTGGGAGTAAACATGGGGGTGCAAAGAAGAAATGAGGAAAATGAGGAGAGAAAATCTGAGATAATGGTAGAGGGATAATGATGAAGGGTCCAGAGTTGAAATGTTGTATGCATGAAACCTTACCATTGACAGTACTTTAAATTTGTGCATTACAGTGGTTAAAATATCTAAATAATGTTCCAATGCATCAATGCTTTGGGGCCTAAAAATAAGTTGATAAACAGATTTTGTCATGGAGGTTTATCACTGGCAGACACAAATAAAAATAAAACACCAAAAACAAGATTGTAAGTGTATTACTGAGGGATCAGGTGGAAGACTGCTGCCCTCCACAAAACATCCTGTGCAGTATGGGTTAGCAGTGAGAATGTGTCCATGATCTGCAATTGACTCAAGGTCTAACTTTATGTCCCTGATGTTTTTTCCCTTTTAGTTTCTAAAATGAAAATAATAGACCGTGACAACCTCTGTCTTTACCAGAAGAGTTTGATATAAATAAAATAGTAGCGTTTTTTGTTTGTTTTCTTCGGCCACACCAGGTGACGTTAAGGGTTACTCCTGGCTATGGGCTCAGAAATCGATCCTGGCTTGGGGAACCCTATGGGACTCCGGGGGATGGAGCCGAGGTCCATCCTAGGCTAGCGCCAGCTAGGCAAACGCCTTACTGCTCCCACGCCATCACTCCGACCCCAATAGCAGCATTTTTTTTTAAAAAGCAGTTTATAAGCATAAAGAAATTCAAAGCCATCGAGGTTATCTGCTAAGCAGATATTAGACACGTTGGATTCAGAATCCTGTTTTTTCTCATTTACAAGCTTGTGTGTTTTTCAGTAATCTATTTAGCTTTCTAAACCCCTGACTCAATCTGTAGAAGACTACTAGTATAACATAGTCCTTTAATTAATGCATAAAGTGCTCAGGATGGTGTCTGAGCTACAGTCAGCATTAGACAACAGTGAGTTGCTGATGTTGAAGATGGAGCTCTGTACTGCCAAAATGGATAAAGACATTGTATAAACTATCCTGCAGAGCACAAGAAACTGTTTGTACTCCCTCCCCTAGTGGAATGACTTTTCTCTATCTCCCTTTAGGCTTCTTGAATGGAGAAGAAATAGCAGAACCCGTTCCCTCTTCTCTGTGCCTTTACACTACAAACCAGAGTGTTTTTAGGCCAGAATTTTTCTTTCCAGAAAGCTGAAGTCTGGCACAGACCATGACATGCTTGATCTTTGCCCGCAGGCACTTTCTTTTCCTCTCCAGACAGCCCCTTCCCTCCCCAGGCCTAACACCTATCTAGGTCACATTCCTGGCAAGCTCTCACTCTCAGCTGATTGTCAACTGAGGTGTTGGCTGATAACAAAACTATGAACTGATAAAGCTAAATACCTTCAAGTGGTGTTTTAAAAGGCCAGGAAGACTCCAAAACTAAAGCAATAATGGAGTAATTACAGACCTTAACGTGTGTGTGTGTGTGTGTGTGTGTGTGTGTGTGTGTGTGTGTGTGTGTGTGTGTTAAGGAGATAGTGCTAATTTGAGGCCAGGAGCATTGACTGTCATTAGAATAAGCCCTTGTAGGAACAATCTATACTTCCTTCTGCGCAATAAAGTAGCTTCTGCTTAATACTGGAAGTGATCCTATTCAAGAATTAATTGAAGTCATATTTTTTTTCTGTTTTAGATTGAATATACTGGTAGCCTAGGAGGCTTCAGAGCAAGCATATTAAAAACACAATTAATTTAGATGTTTAAATATTTATATGCCACATTCCCAGTGATTGAATAAGAGAGTAACTCACCCATGGTCAGAAAGAAGAGAGTCAGGAAGAATAAAATAAAATAGCCAGCAAGAATAAACTGCTTACCAAGTATTTTAAGCTGAAAATGGACAAGTGAGGAGAATGGAGAACATAATAAAGAAGGCAAAAAAGTTCACTGTCCTTCCATAAGTGGAATTACAGCTTTCTCTTGCTGTTTGTATGACAAATTGGACCAGACCAGAAAGCAGCTGCCTGCTGCCTGCTAACCCCTGCTCAGGAGATTTGAATCAGAATTATTGTGGTGCAAGCTGGGGGGAAATAGAGCCCTCTAGGAAAGCCACTTGTAGAAGATTTGCAAACAGTCCACTAATTTTGAATCAGGACAATTGATACTGAATGCTGGGAAAGGACTTGTAGATGGCAGTGTGTCCGTAGATAAACATGGATATAGCTTCGTGTGTGAGGGTTATGTTGCCTTTGTCCTACTTATTAGAATAAATTAAAGCTGCAACTAAAAGTGTTTTTAGAGCTGGATTTTGAAAGATGACACCTCTAATGCAACTCGACACTCTCTGTGTCTCCTTTCTGTGTCTGAAGGTGTCTGAGTCCTGTGGGAGCAGTAGGGTTGAGTTAGGAGGAGCTGTGGGAGGACGACATTGTCAGTCCCTTCCAGCCACAGAGCACGGTGCTTTCATTCATTCATTCATTCATTCATTCATTCATTCATTCATTCATTCTCCAAGTATCTGGTGAGATCCTTCAATGTGTGTGGCTTTTGATCAGGCTTCCTGGGTACAAAGAGAGTAAAAAAGACGGCTCAGAGCACTCGCATGCCAGGATTTCTGGGTCTTTGACTGGTATGTTGGGGGCTCTGGGCGGGACAGCTAGCCACAGGCCCCCTGGGCTGAACTCCTAGTCCAGGGGACCAAGATCCCCCCAAACCTGGTGGGTCTTCAGGGCCACGCCTGGTTAATCGGGCCCTGGGGGGAGGGGGGAGAAATCCCTTTCTATGCATCCAAAAACTACAGAACCGCGCGGGGGCTTGCGCCCCCGCGCGTACTTCATATATTAAGAGTATTCCTTACTGTTATGTTACGTTTTACGTATCCAGAATCTTTATTTTGTATTGTGCCCTTTCCCACATCCCTACAAAGCTCTTTTTTATTCCTTTACTCTCTATCCCCCTCAAACATCTCTAATCTACATTACTCTTTTTAATCAGTAGTATACAAGCCTTATCACAGACCAAAGCCGTGTACTGTGTGTAACAACCCCAAAGTGTTTTAAGATACATAAAATGGACACGTATTTCTTTAGAGTATTTTGTGTTTTTTCTCTGACAGCTATAATTCTTACTAAATGTTGTCTTATATAGTGACGATTCTAACCACTTTTTCATCTTCTCTTTTTGAGCTGTTTAACAAGTAATCTTAGAGAAAGAATCCCCCAGATTAATGCTTATGATTGAACCATAATTGTTCTTATCACCCCCATAGGCGCCAAGAACATCACGTGGCATTGCTCCTTTTTTGCATAGGCACATTAAAATGGGAAAATACTATACATATAAATAAGAGCCTATCTAATAGAGATTGGTACAGACAAATCTTATAGTGCAAAGGGACCTTACACCCTGAACATTGACATAACGACCTGGCACAGACCTCAGAAGAAAGGGCTTTTCCCTGAACCAGGGAAGCCATCCACAAAACATCCAGGCTGGTCTATAGCATCACCTGGAAGCAATCCTCTACCAAGGAAGACTCTACACTGCTCAGACATTGTCCTGCTCAAAAGAGACTTCCATTAACACTGAGAAGACTTAACAACAACAACGACTTGCTTACAGGACAGGTCTCCATGCATTGCCCTTTGATTGTGAGGTGAAACCAGAGGACGCTCCACATCCTGACTTCAATGTTGGATATACAGATACCAGGATCTTTAATACAGAAGCTTGATACCAACAACAGAGACTGTGTGAAAAATGTAAGTGTGTTGGCACTACAGACAATGTCTTGGATTGGACGATCTAGCTTGCCTGGAGCCTAGAGTTGGTCTTGTGCCAGGAACCTTCAGGGGTCGGGTCTTTTTGTATTTAGGCCAAGGTTATTTCTTTCCATGTCCCTCATATTTTGGTGGGCCTATGCAAACAACAATTGCCACTCTAACACCATTTTTGCTGTGCTCCTTTGACTCTAATCCTTAAAAAGAACCCAGTTAAGATTTGAGGTTAACTTAAGCTAATATGCATGAATATGGAAATGTAAAAAAAAATGCTATGCCTGTAATGTTTAAGGAGTTATGTAAGTTTTATGGCTTTAGATTGCCCTGTGTACTGTTAAGAAATATTATAGTGTGTTACAATCTTAATGTTCTTTGGATGAAATTTCAAAGTTGGGATATCAGCAAGGGGACTTCTGAGAATTATGTTATGTATTGTCCTTCCACTGTAACTTTACCTTGTCCTCTATCTTTGCATCCTTGTTCTCATAATTTAAAAATAAAAAAAATATATAAAAAGAAAGACACAGTTCCTTTTTTTTTAAATAGAAAATTGTGTTTAAACATAACCCACAGAGCCCACCTAGAGGCCCGGGAGGTCTAAAAAAAATCATGTGAAGAAGGCACTTGTTGAGATCTGTGATGAGACAAGGGGAAAGAAAATGCTCCATGCAGAGGAATGAGGGAGTATACTGTGGCTGAGAAACCAGTGTGGCTTGAACATAAGGAAGGAAGCACTACCAGATGGGAAGAAAGAGACGAGGTAAACCATTCAGACCTTAGAAAAAAAGAGCAATAATTGCAGAAGATGCAAAATTTTTAAATTTATTTTTTTAAACTTTATTTAAACACTGTGGTTTACAATATTGTTCTTAATATTGTTGTTTCAGGTAGTCAATGTTCCAACACCAGTCCCCTACCAGTTACCTTCCCTCCATGATTGTATCCATTTTCTATTCCTCTACCTCAGCTTAACCCCTCAGCAGGCACAAAATTATTTATTATACCTATTATATAGGAAAATATAATTTATGTTGCTTGTTATAACAAAGTGGCTAATGGGATTATCAAAAAATACTTCATTAAAATTTTGTCAAAATTTAGGGTCATTAAAGTCATTGTATGAGATTTTACTAAACTGTTTGTTGCTAGTTGAACCTTCTGTATTATTAATTTTGTTTCTTGAGCTTAGCTGTCTTCTATGCTACTTTTCTACCTAATTTGTTGTGCTTCTACTGAGCTGTCAGTATTGTGGAATTTGGAGGTGTCTTGTATCAATGCATTTCAGTAACTCCAAGATCTGTAGAAATGGGTGATAAGTTTGAATGGTTTGGCTTAGCTTACATTTCTGCTGAGATTAATCATAAAGATGTGAATTTGGGCTGTTGTGTACATGGCGGTGTCTGTGACTGCTGGGGCTTCCGGAAGTATGGAGACTGAGAGAAGGTTGCTCCCTCCACTCCAAAAAGACCACAGAGTTTTTAGCCTGAAAACTGGTGTATCTGGAATTTTTGTCAACTTGGTGTCTTTGCAGAGATTGGATGTGAAACTGTGAAGTTGGGCTATTTACATATTGAGAGCAAACTCTGAGGAGGACTGAAAATGTTTTGCAGCAGCACTTTCTCCAACAGGAGAAAAGGAGACAAAATAATCTCATTTGGAAGGAAACTGGGAGTCAAAGAGCATTGCACATATTATGATATTGCAATAGATAAGGTGATATAACTGAGGATGACACAATGGATAGTGACCACCTTTAGTGAAAGCGCAGTGACTGCTATTGAATGCTGACTCTGTTGATTATTAGCTGTGTGATATGGCACAAGTGACTTAAACTCTCTGGCTCTTGGTTTAATTTTCTGTAGAAAGACTTATTGGGCCATTATGGGGATTACCAAAATGAGTATATTTTGAGAAGTCAG
Source organism: Suncus etruscus (assembly GCF_024139225.1). Taxonomy (NCBI): domain Eukaryota; kingdom Metazoa; phylum Chordata; class Mammalia; order Eulipotyphla; family Soricidae; genus Suncus; species Suncus etruscus. The sequence goes on from NC_064854.1 coordinate 38,987,109, forward strand.
ACTAGTATCTAACTCAAGTTGTAACTTTTATTTGTTGTTTGTTTTTGCGCCACACCCGGTGATGCTCAGGATTTACTCCTGGCTATGCGCTCAGAAATCGCTCCTGGCCTGGGGGACCATTTGGGATGCAGGGCGATCGAACCAAGGTCCAACCTAGGTTAGCGCATGCAAGGCAAATGCCCTCCCGTTTGTGCCATCTCTCCGGCCCCTCAAGTTGTAACTTTTACGTGGTCATTTATCATTATTATGATCTGTGCTTGCTTAGTCCACAGGAATGTTTGTTTATTTTAGGACGAGAAAACAATTGTTCCACTTAACAAGCTCACTTATAGAGGGCAGTTTTCTCACATTTTACTTAATTTATTAATAATCTGTAAAAGGCATAATATTATTTGTGTTTGTTACTTTATTTTTGTCTTTTCTGCACTCCAGATCACTCTTAGTAGGCTTAGCAGATTTATGGTGCTGGGAAATGAACCTGGCCAGTAATGTGTAAGGCAAACATCTTACCTGCTGTACTGCCTCTCTGATCTTATTATTAAAATTTTAAAGATAAAATATTTGAACTTAAAAAAACAAATAGTTCACAGCTGGTGGAGATTTAATTTAAAATAAGCAGTGTCTGAACTCGAAGTCATCCCTTCCTAAGTTAAGACCATTTAATGAACTATTGACTTGTATAAATGTTCTGTCAGAAGCAGCTGACAATTAAGGGATATATATATATATATTTATATATCTTAGTTATATATGTATATATATCCCTTCAATATGTAGTGAAATTCTTTGTTCTTAGATTGCTTCTGGTTTGGGGAAATAATGGAAATGGTGAGAGGTATATGAAGTGTGGTTGTGTGTGTTTTATAGATTTTTTAAGTTGAATCACCATCAGATATACAGTCACAAAATTGTTAATGATTGAATTTCAGTCATATAATGCCCAATACCCAAACCTATACCTGTGTACATTTCCTGTCCCCAATGTCCCAGTTTCCTTCCAGCCCTCCTATTTGCCCTCTATGGTAGAAATTTATTTCACTCTCTCCCACCCTCTTCTCTTCCTTTTAGACACTATAGAAAACATAGTATGTTTTTAACATTAATCACTATTGCATTTTTTTTCCTGCTTAAAAAAGTTAGCTATTTTATCTAAATAATTGCTTTCTTGGAAGGACATTTGCTTCTAAAAACCCAAGTATACAAAAGAGAGAAGGTGTGTTCTCAGAATTACTTGTGAATCGTATACAGTTTACAAAGTGAGATGCAAGTGTGATAGATAAATAATTCTTTATGATAGACATAGTAAAGTAGAGACACACACCTGTTCTGCAGTCTTAGACTCTTGAGAATCATTTTGCTGGTAGCAGAGTAGTTTCTGGAGATGAATAGAATTTCTCCAGCTGCTTACAATCTGCCTTCTCTGCACCAGCTGCAAAATTCTGGAGACCAGTATATGGATAGCTACAGATATGGAGACAAAATAGACTGTGGCGTGTTGAGTAATGAACAACAATTTTTCTTAGTTTTCAGAGGAGGATGCTTCTGAAGGAATAGATCACTCACTCACTCACTCACTCACTCACTCACTCACTCACTCACTCACTCACTCACTCACTCACTCACTCACTCACTCACTCACTCACTCACACAATGACAGAAGGCAGGTGAACTCACTTTTCCTTGCTGCTTGCTTTCTCTGTGGTCAATGAAATCTTCTGTTTTCCTTCTTGCCCCTGCAGTGATGATTTGGTCTCACCTAGATCCTCACCTATCTCTTGTCTCACATTTTCTGAAACAGCAGGAAGAGCCGGGGAGCAACGATTGACAAATAGGACACATACGTCATAAAGCAGAAACATCTTCCATGCTGTTCTTTTAACATTTTCACCATAACAGCTTGTGTACTGGAAACCCAAGATGAGCTCTGCTCTTTGAAACATTAAGAACCCGACAGTTTTGTCCTTAAATCCAGGTACTGGATTGGATTATTGGAGTGGTGACTGCCCTCTCTTATGCTGTCTGTCTTTCTGGGGTCTTTGCAGTACACTGAATATCAAAATACCCAATTCTTTTATTCTAAGGCTGGTATCAGTAATGTATTTAGCCTAAAACTTAGTCTATATATTATAGTTCATCAGTTTAATTCAGTAGACTTTATTTGAAAACTCTTCGATTTTGTTAACTTTATTTCTTTTAACAACTTTTCATTTAGCAGCAATTTTGGAAAAAAATACCAAGAGAAGTTATTTGATGACAAGAATTATGCTGTTGAACAGATAATTTTTGTTTTCAAAGAGAATTTGCACAGAGAAGAGATTTTGGTATTCTGATTTAACTAAGTGAAGTAAGTGTTTCTGAAGGGTTCCTAGCAGATGTCGCCCATGTTGGGCCATGCTGACAGAAGCAGCATCCCTACCCAGGAGGAGAAATTCATCAGCTTACGAGGGCTGCCATAAAAGGTGCCATAACTCAAATGACTTAGAACAACGTAATTTCTTTTCTATGTTTCAGGAAGTAGAAACCTCAAATTAGGTTGTCAGGGGGAACTGTTCCTTCAAAGTGATGGAGAGGAGAGTCGGATCTTATTCCTTTCAACCATCCAGATTGATTGTTATTCCTTGACTGACAGTGACATCACCAATTCACCAATCCTTTGCTTTGATGTCATGTGATTGTCTCCATGTTTGCCCGTGAAGTTGTTTAACTTTCCTGTTAAAAGAATACTTGTTGCATTAGACGTACAAGACAGCATCTTGCTTCATGTGTATGAAGTAGAATAAAGTGGTAGAGAGAAGAGAGCACTATGAGGAGGACAGAATTAGATACCTACTCTCTTTGGGATGTGTGTGATTCCATAGTGGACTGCATCTCAATGACTTCATCTTAAATTGACTACATCTGTAAAGAGGCTAATTCTAAAATAAAGTTTTATACTGGGTTTAGGACTTTAACATACCTTTTTGTACTTAGAACCAGGGTTTCAGTAGAGTTTATGGTGCTGAACAAAGTACGTGGGTTCTTGGAGCAGAGGATTGAAGTAAATGAAGGAAAGACTGAGGAGAGAGGTAAGATTCAGTAGATTCTGCCATCTGAAAGGAAAATCACAAAAACTTTTCTTCTTCTCATTCTTATTTTATATCCATTGAACAATCAGTTTACAAATAAAAATGAGAATATTATCTTGAGGGCATTACACTTGCAGTGAAATAAAGTAGATTTCCTTTTGTCAGGGAATGCTTTGCATTTTGCTTTCAATGCAAATTCTTAGAGAAAAGAGGACATTGTTATTTTGGACAACCTTTGCATGGACAGGAGAAACTTTTGATTAGCTTTACCCTACTTAGGTAGGGTAAAGCCCTACTTGGGACTCTCCTACTTGGGTTGATTGATCTCAGTGTCAAGTCAGAGAGAATCTTCTAGTCAGTACTGGGCCATGTGTCCACATCTGCCTGTTCTAAGTGGAATATTTTAGCTGAACTTAGTCCTGTCTGAACCACTGTGTTTGAGTTTTATGGAACAGTAGCTCCAGATGTTTTGTAGTTTATCTTTAATGAGTCTACATGCTATATATGAATCCAAAGCCTATTTTGTAACATTTAGTATACCTTACATTTTTCAGGAATACAACTATAACAAGGGAAGATAAAGTTTTTTTTCCTTTGATTTTTTTTGGCCACATCAGGCGAAACTCAAAGATTTACTCTTGGTGGTGCCTAGGGGACTGACCATATGGGATGCTGAGAATGGAACCTGAGTCAACCTTGTGCCTGGCTAGTGTTCTACTTGCTGTATTATCACTCTAACCCTGTGAGTTTAGCTTTTATTTTGAACTCTACCAACAGTTGTATATTCTCTATGAGAATAACTCCTTTAATGGCACCTCATGTTATTTGGATTACTAGTTCTCATATCCTGCATTTGAGGTTGTCACTTTCACAGTGAATCTGTGCTTGTTTTCTTTCATTTTCCCCCCCAATTTGACTTCTTATTCAGTGCTCAAGTGGCCCCAGAACTGACTAAGATAGATCAATTGGTCCAATGTTAGTGCACTGGAGATAAAGAGCTGCAGAGGAGTGTGGATATAAGAGACCAAGAAGGCCACACTGGCAGTGTTTATGGGACACCAGGACTGATCAGACTTAAAGGGTCAGCACTAGTTCTGCAAAGAGTGAAAGGCAGAGGTAAGTGGGGGACTCTCAATTCCGAATGAACCTTGTATGAAGAGTTACATGGTTTTAAGTTGTATGAGTGAAGAAGTCTTGTGCACTTTAGATGGGGAAGAACCATTTAGGCAATTTAGGGGCCTTTTCAACTTCCTTCTCCTGATTTTGGTAGGGCCAGCTAGAACTGAGAAGGCACTAATCCTTAGTTACAACAACCAATGACACTTTCTGAATAAAGCAGGTGGAACTGCCATTCATTGACACGGTGTGCTTACGGTGCTTTGGATAAAGTAAGCCATCTCCAGCCATGTCTTATTAAATGAGTAATCATTTGACCACATCTAATCCATAAAGCTTTCTTCCCATTTCTCAAGTTTGCTGGGTGCACCTGCTGTTCACTCCTATCAAGGGCTGCGGACGTGCAGCGTATCATCAGCCTGAGTTCCAGTTCAACAGGTCAGGGTCATTTTAATAGCTCTCGAGTTTCTTATACAATTCAAGGTAACTGCTACCTGACCAAACAGGCAAGCACAGTTGGCTGAGTTAGTAATCCCTCTTCTAAATCTGTCTGAATAAACATTTATACAATGGCTGATCAAGGCACCTTGTGTTAACTGCCATGTTGGGGACTGACAATTTACATAACCTCTTCGGAAGATTCTCCTGGTGAAACATTTCATTTTCGTAGCTCACATTAAAACATTACCAGGAAGGACTGTCTATGTTTGCAAAATACAGCTCCATGCTTGCATTGATGTTCATGTTTATTTATATGGATGCTCTTAACACCAGGGGAACAGCAGGTCTGGCAGGAGCAGAGGAACTTTTTCTGTGGAAGACAAGCCATAGAAACTGTGAATGGAAATAACTCGTTTATTTTTTTTTCATTGTCTCAGCATACACAAGAATGATTTGGGGGGAAAACAGTAACTTGAAGAACTTGGATCAAGTTAATCCTTAACTCAAGACCATTAGAGCCAGGAAATGAAGGTGATTTTTTGCAATCCTGTTAGCAGTATTCTATGTTCACTCTTGTAATTATTTCCCTTCTCCAGCTTTTCTGTTCTTTCCACAAAGATAGTGCTAATAGAGGTATGATTTAAAAACAAGGCTGAATATTGTGATTCAGAATTCCTAGCTTCCAAATAATTTTACCACCAGGTTTCCATGGCCATCAAAGTCAAATCATTTCTGCTTGAAACATTTGTTTTTCTTTTTGTTAACATTTCCCTTTGCTCCTTTATTCTTCCAGGTATATTTAAATCTAGGTATCACCCACTCAAAAAAGGTTAATATAAATAGTGGGAAGGTTTCCACATTGACAAATCTTATGCCTCACCAAACCACTAATCACCATTTGAAGGAGAGTGAATAATGATGCAGCATTCATTACAAAGCAATTATGACCATTTTCAGGGGAAAAGACATTGATCAATTTCAGAGATGCATGTGTGATCATGACTACATTTGGGGGCTTACAATTACCAAATACCTATTCCTGATTAATTAAAAGCTTAATTTTCCCACCAGTGTATTGTGAACAATAGTACACTGTTCCAGGCTGCCTATTATATTTCTTCGGGACAAAGAGGAAAGTGAATGGTAATGTAAAACTCTGATCTGTCACTCTAGATTTCTTGCCTCTGAAGCCAAATACAGTAGGCCCAGCTCAGTATTAACAGGCTCTCACATTTGCTATAAGCTAGGATAATGCCCTTCTTCACAAAGCCAACATTTAACGTGGTTGGTCTGCTAGCAACAGAATCATCACTCTTTTGAAATCTTTACAAATAATGAACAGGCAGTCTGCTGTGAGGCAAGAAATATCTCAAATAAATACTAGATATCTTGGTCCAAATGCATCATGCCATAGTGTGAAAGATGGTGCTTTATTTTCTTGCAGCTTTTTGGAAAGTTAGTTTTACCTCTACAACACAGTCCTTCTTACATTAAATCTAGAGGTTGGGGGAAGGTTCCTGATCACCTTGTCCCCTCCACCCCCTTTTCCAGGCTCTCCCTTCTTTTCCTTTTCTTCAGTTCCTTGGATCTAAATGCCAGGGCCACTGCTTGCCCACTCCTGTGGTCATTCAAAGTACCCAAGTGGTTACTTGTCTTCCAACTCAGCTATTATCCAGTTTCTTAGTGATTTAAATAGCTCTAGACAGAAGATTTTCAATACTATGGTTTCTCAGACATTTTCTTTTAATTAAAAAATTTTTTTGAGCCTCCCAAGTGGTGCGCAGGGATGCCAGGGGTTTTGAGTTCTTGACCTCTTCTCCAAAGATTTCCAAACACCACTTTCTCCCTTTTTCAACAGTCATGCCCTACATTAGCCACAAACTCCATAGCTTCCATTTCCAGAACTTCAGCTTTCAACCACATCCGTCTTTCATCTTCACTCATGTGCTTCACTGCTCCCAAACTACTGAGGTGGAGGATTTGACTCAACAGCTTATTTCTCTTTCTGCTTTTTCATTGTCTCTCATTTTCTTTCTTTTTTAAATAATCTTTATATCACCCTGCATTCCTTTTCCTATCTCTTCTGATCAAACTTATCTTAATCTAATTTCTACCTCCTTTGTGCCTGTATAAAGTAGCTAATGAGGTCAGAGAAAGACAGATAGATGCCCAGGCTGACCGGGTCGAATTGTCCTTTACCATCAGAGAACTCAGTAAATCTTGAATGGGTGTGACAGGCAGGCTGTTTTTCCATCTGTGCATTCTTAGGCCCTGCCCATGGGTCTTCTTCCATGTTCTTCACTTGACTGCTACTCATGCTTGCCATTTAACTGAGAATGCAGACTGAAAGGGATAGAAGAGAACTGACACATTCTCTGTCAGAGCACCTGCCTGAATCCACAAGTGATGTCAAGCTTTTCTTTCTATTGCTGAAGGCCATTTGTTAGACCTTCAGAGGCAAGAGACATTTATCCCTTGGAAAAGTGAGATGGGAGTGTGTGTAGAATTGGGAGTGAGGAGCACAGCTGATAAATTTATGGATTTTGGGGCTGCAGTAATAGCACAGTGGGTAACATGTTTACCATGCACGGGGCCTTAGCTGGGTTCAATCCAGACATCCCACACAATCCCCGGAGCCTGCCAGGAGTGATTCCTGAGGGTCACCAGGTGTGACTCAAAAAACAAACAAAGATGTATCTTAGGATCTCCATCTTCTGCTAAGAGGAAGTTCTGATTCTGTCCCATCACCCAGACCCAGACACTCTTTTTATTGGAGGGGAGGAGCACGTTCTGTGATCTTCAGGAGTTACTCCTGGCTATACGCTCAGAAATCGCTCCTAGCTCAGGGGACCATATGGAACAACGGGGGATCAAACCGAGGTCTGTCCTAGGTCAGCCGTGTGCAAGGCAACTGCCCTACCTTTATGCCATCACTCCGGCCCCAAGACCCAGACACTATTTAAGAGTTAAAAGATTTAACATTTTTCCAGAGAATTGGGTAAAGGAATGTGACTATGTAAAAGAGTCTATAAAAAAGGCTATCTAAATCAATGAGCGATTAAAAGGAATTGATTCTTGAATTAATTAGTAAACTTAAAGTTTATTTGTTTTATCTCTTACCCACGCCACACTTCATGAGTTACAGAAAACATAAGGGACCTACATGTGGCATATTTGAGTAGTGGTTAGTGCATTATTTATTTATTTATCTATTTATTTATTATTTATTTAATTTTGTTGTTGATTTTGGAGTTACACCTTATGGTGTTTATGGTTTACTCCTGACTCTGCACTTAGAGATGGCTCCTGGCAAGCTGGAGGACCTTATGGGGTTCTAGGGATCAAACACACATGGACTATATGCAGGGCAAGTGCCTAACCTACTGTTCTGTCTTTGTAGCCCCAGTATTAAGTCTTTTATTTCATTCCTTCTTGCCAGCACCTCTGTGTTGGCCATGGATTAAGTCCTTTTCGATCCTTCTTAGTTCACTGAAATATCTTCTATCTTGATCTCACTCATTACAGTTCAACCTTGGACATTTCTGGTCACTCTTATAATGAAAATAGTAATGTTCTCCTTAAAGCCTAGCAAAGTCTCCTTTTTATATTCAGAAATAAGGACCAAATATCTGCATGGTATTGCCCTGAATGTTGGTTATGCCCCTCTCTTCCTTGCTACTTCTCTCCAGTCTATATATCATTTAAGTCTCGAATATATATGTCCATCTTACATGCTCTTCTACTAGAATAGTTAACCCTTCACTTGTCTGCCAAGTGAACTCCTATACTTATTTCATACTTTCATTCAGTGTGATGCTGCTATTACCACCTGGATGGAGCAAAGCACTTTTTCTTTGGGGCCCATATTGAACCTTGTCATCTATTTCTAAGACAATTTATGTATTGAGTTTTCATAATTTCTAATTTGTGTTTCTTGCATTCCTCCACGGATGAAGACAAGTCCTGACTTGTTCTGAGCAATCAATATCTAACAGAGTATCCTGTACATAGTATATGTTCCTCATTGAATATATATTTAGGCAAACATGAATGAGTTAATTAATATACTATCTTTTATTTAGGTCTAAACTCTAGGCTGAAATAAAGGTAGCAGCTAAAAGAGTGAATATTAAACCATAAAGTGATAGCATTTAAAATAATATTTAAAAAGTTAGGCATCAAAGAAACTGTGGTACATATACACAATGGAATATTATGCAGCTGTCAGGAGAGATGAAGTCATGAAATTTTCCTATACATGGATGTACACGGAATCTATTATGCTGAATGAAATAAGTCAGAGAGAGAGAGAGAAAAACGCAGAATGGTCTCACTCATCTATGGGTTTTAAGAAAAATGAAAGACATTCTTGCAATAATAATTTTCAGACACAAAAGAGAAAAGAGCTGGAAGTTCCAGCTCACCTCAGGAAGCTCACCACAAAGAGTGATGAGTTTAGTTAGATAAATAACTACATTTTGAACTGTCCTAATAATGAGAATGTATGAGGGAAATGGAGAGCCTGTTTAGAGTACAGGCAGGGGTCAGGTGGGGAGGAGGGAGACTTGGGACATTGGTGATGGGAATGTTGCACTGGTGATGGGTGATGTTCTTTATATGACTGAAACCCAAACACAATCATGTATGTAATCAAGGTGTTTAAATAAAAAAAAAGAATTATAAAAAAAAAGTTAGGCATCTTTGTAATATGAGTTCTAAGAATTAGGGCTGTATGAGAAGTCATGTTATTCCCTCTTCCTTCTCAGTGTAGAAATTCTAATCCAAATAATGCAAACTCTTTTTTAACAAAAGTTTTTAGTAATAGTAGAATAGGTAGGAGGCTTCATCTGAGTATTCAATAAGCATTGAAAACAATGTCAGTGATGGGAAGAGCGGTGTTTTGCAATGCATTAATAAATAAACAAAAACTTAGAAAAATCAGTTTCATGATTTCAAGCATTAACTGTGACCCAGGGGGTTACTTCTAATCTTGGTGTATTTCAAATTCTATATTTTGCTTTGCTCTAAATCTATGTGCTTTGTTTTACTTGTGCCACCAAGCACTTATTCTAACTCCGTTTCATGTGGAGCTGTGGGAAGATGAGCACTGAAAGACTCAGTCATTGAGAACAGACAGTGGACTTTGGTTTAATAGGGAGAAGGCTTTTCTCTATATCCTGCTTACGCCCCTTTGCATTATATTCAACTGATAGTATTATATTTGCCTCATCGGCGATTGAATACTTATACATATTAGCTAAAGTAGTATAAAAATCAAAGCTAGCAGCAGTTATAAATAATTAAACTTACACTAGCTGGCACTTGCCAATGTAAAGATGTTACAGATGCAAAGCGGTAACAGGGACAGTCAAACAAGTGATTTTTTTTTCCACTGCTAAGCCTCTAACAACTACCTCCTGGATCATTGTTTCTGTTTGTCTGGCTTGTTGTTTAGTCCCAAGGTTGTTTGCAGACTCTGACCTCCTTATAGGGCAGTAATTTATTTATATATTTATTTGTGAAATAATGTATTTATTATAATTTATTTCTCCTCCTCAGTAACTTATTTCTCCTCCACTGAACATGCAATTTATAGTGAAACATTTTATAACTAGCTCTCATTTATGTTTCAGTAAGGTCCTATACTAGAATAGCAGCCTCCTGCCCTAACCCCACTGCACCACCAGAAAAAAAGAGCCTCTTTCAGGATTGTGGTTCCTGACAGGAACACCTCTTATCTTTACGACTTTACAAACATAACCATCTTTAGATAAATGCACTGGGAGCACAGTTGTATCAGATCAGTCTTAAGCCATTCACTTCCCTGATAACATTTCAGTATGAGCTCAGCTCAGGATGAAAGCTTCTGATGAAGTCTTTGTGTATTCTGCTATAATTTAATTACTGATGCTACATGTGAATTTGTGGGAAGTACTATTCATAAATTAATACCAATAGCTTTGAAAATGATGACCAAAAAAGAAAAAAAGAGAGATTGTATGTGTGTTTGTCTCTCTCGAATGTGGCGAAACGACTCAGCTGCCTTGCATGAAACACAAAGCTGAAGAAGTTAGCTGGTTTGGGCTGCTGTTCCATATGGAAACTCAGTGTTGATGATAGCTGTGCTCATAGTAGAAATCCCCAGTCACCGATAAGGCTGATTGGTGCTAAAATATGTCATAGGTGACCACAAGGTCAGAGGGGTACTTTAAGAAGCAGATAACCTGGCAAATGATGTACAGCATAATTGTGGAAAACAATGAAAACAGCTGTGGGAATGAATCTGTTCTTAGTAAAGAATGAAGAAAGGAGTGAGTAAAATAAGGAATGCATAGAAAGCCAAAGACTGAGACGAGAAAGCTGACATTTTAAAACAAAATAAAAATACATGATTTCCATTTTGTTCAGAATAAAATTCATCCTGAATGGCAACAAGGACATCTCTATGGCAAAGTATAAAATTCCAGCTGCAAAATTTCATTTTTTAAAAAAGCCCCCCCTTGCTCAAGTTGAGACCGCAGGTAAAGAAGATGAATAGTCAATGCCAACTCTCTGGAAGGAAAGATGTGATTAGAGCAGAGAATAAATTCTGTGGACACCAAGGCCAGCTTGATGACTAATCCATTCAGAACAGCTGCTTTCTCCATTCCCTTCTTTAAAGGCCTCCTGATATGGAGATTCTAAAATATCTCTCTTCATTGGTCAGACTATGCTTTTTTTTCCCGCTCCCATTGAAAATAGCTCTCACTTTTCTTATTCTTCTGTGAGAGTGGGATATATTAATCAGAACTGTCACAAGGAAAAACACTCTTTCATTTGACATGATTAAAAAGTCATTATGCAACTATAGGGGATCACTTCTATTCTCATTGTATAGCCTAAGGACATTTATAGCAAATGAAATGCAAGAATGACTGGTAGACACTATTTAAACACATTTCTGCATTTATTTATTAACCTTTAGTCACTGATCAAATGATCAAATTGATCTAGGACAGATGTCCTAGATGTTCATTATATATGTTAACTCTGGAATTATATCTTTAGAGATTACTGGGGTGTTCTTGTACAAACTGACCGGGCCTCTCCCCAGTTTTGAAAATGTCGTAATGCATTAATGACAGTTGAGAGAATGAAATGCTTTAAATGTGCAAACCATCAACTACATATTAGGTGCTTCTGTAATTTGAAATCTTAATTTAGAAACTCAGCCAGGTGCAAAGGTTCAGTGAAAAATAGGAGTCAGACCCTGCCTCCAGAAACCTGGTATTTGGGCAGGTTGACTTATGGGAAATGATCTGTAAAGGCCTCCCCCAGAGAGTGAGTCCATGTTGGCCTGAAGCCTGCAGGAGTTGCTGAAGTGAAATATTTCAAGGCAGAGAGGTGCCCAGGAAGCAGGAGAGAGCTGAGAGTCTTGCATCTGTGGGAGGGTGGCCAGATTGTGGGCTCTCCTGACCAAACATCGCCCTAAAACCCAACAGTCCTCTGTTGAATGGTCCATGGCAGAGCCAGAAAAAAACAAACTAACCCCATGTTGTCTGGGAAGAAAAATAGCAGGAAGCAAAGCCAGGGGTAAGGCCCTTTGATTTCTGTGGACTATATGCCCTTGGCCTCTGGAAGCTGGTATGCAGGTCTTCTGCTAAGAGTGAGAATTACTGAAAGTGATTGTTGGTTGAATGGACACTGTTCTGAAATGAGTGGAGACCAGCCAGAGACCCATTTGGTGGAGGCAGTTTATGTCTAGTCTCTTGTTCAATTGACTCTGGTGGGGTGACTTTCAAGGAGGGGGTGTGTCCATCTGTGTTTATTCTGATTCCCACTAATGGGAATCCCACTAAATTCGAATACTCAGATACTAGATACTCAGAACACCAGAGTGAGACCCAGAAAAGCAGGCCTCAGAACAGCAGGCCGGAACTTGATGGAGGAAACAAAGAGGACCATCCTTGAAAAGATCCTTCCTGGCCACTTTTCTGTTCTTAAGGTCATGGCAGGTCAGAGGCACAAGTGCTACTCAGAGGAGAGAGTGCAGCTACTCTGCTCGGCTGGCCAGTTAGCAATGTGCTCTTCAGCACGAACGATCAATCTGAATAGGGCCACCCCACTCCTACTCTTGATCTGCTTTGGAGAAGGAAGTGTCGTTTACATAATTTCTCTTGTATGCCGTTTTCTCTGTCTGATCGGGTTCCCATGACTCACCTCCCAGGAAACTGAACTACTTTGGCGGTTTGTGCAGGAGGAGGGCACAGAGGACTGTGAATGGCAACAGGGTCAGCTTTCCAAAACCATGGACCTTGGGAGGAGTTTCATTGTGCTTCCAATGGAAAAGACCAGGTCCTATCACTGCAGAGCTTTCATGGAGACAAATATACGTTCCTGAGTAACCCTTCACACACCTCTGGGCATTGGAACAATGCTGATCTCTTTTGGTGTTTGAGCCATACCTGGTGGCACTCAGGCATTACTCCTGGCTCTGTGTTTAGAAAGTACTTCTGTCAGGCTCAAGGGACCATATAGAATGTCAGAGATAGAACTTGGTGGGCCACGTACAGGCAAACAAACACACCATGCTGTGTGCTATGGCTTCCTGTGCTATGGCTCCATGCTGATCTCTTGAATACTCACTTGAACCCTTTTTGTGCATTATATGCCATCATATTATCTGTTCTTACCTTAATTTATTTCATTATAATTTGTTGGTTTGAGGGTTACTTCTGGTGGTACTCCAGGGATTCTCTTGGTTCTGTGCTCAGGAGTGAACCTTGGTAATATTCAGGAGACTGTGATGTTAGGAACCAAATCAGGGTTGGCTGCATGCAAAGCAAAGACCTTACCACCTTGCAATGACCATTGTTTTAGAAAAGAGGAAGCAAACTAGGAAAGTGGGGAGAACTGAATCAATGGTGCCAGGGATTGAACCCAAAATCTCACATATGTGAAAGTACAACCTCTTCATTCAACCACCTGCCAGGCCTTCCTGTAAACCTCATAGGGGCCCTTTTAGGCTCTTCTTTCCCCACAGCTATCATCCTCTTAAGTCTCTTGTCCTGAAGCAGAATCAGTAACAAAACGTTCCCTACCCTTTGCCTCCTTTTTAAGAGCACATTTCTGGAGGTTCCCTGGCTACTGCTAGCCAGTTTGCTGATGGATTGTACAAATTTGTGATGAAGTCATTTTCTCCTTCATATTTGCCTTCCCCAGAGCTTGCTGCTAAAGTAAAATTTCAAAATAAGCCTCAGACATGTTTGTGGGGAAGGAGCAGCACAGGGGAGGGAGGAATTTAATGTCTAAAGTCAGCATTTGTGCCATTCTGAAGCAGAGAAGTCACTAAAATGCCTCATGCTGAGGAGCTTGTGGTCTCTCTGGGCCTGTGTACATCCCTGAGTTTCTTTAGATGGCATATCATGATTCTTTCTGCAGCACTGATGGAAATATGTCAGACATATCAGTGACAATGGCTCTGGCAGAAGGAGATGGTTGGAAATAAAAAAAAAAATCTAAGCAAAGTAGGTGATCTCTCACAGCCTCTTGCCCACTGCAAGATAATATTTAGGGGAAATTAGTGTATGTACATGTATGTATTAGCTTGGAAACTATTTAGATTACCTTGTGAATGAAACTTTTGACCTGAATCTCTAATTCAGGAGAAAAATACAAGAGTTTACTTTTGGTGGATGCAATCTTTTGAAAGGTCATTTCCTCCTCTTATCCCAGGCAACCTCTCAAAATACATGTTGTATATGTATGCTTGTTAAATGCCACTTCCTTTGAATTAATGCAGTAGATTAAATTTATTAAATAGCTTCACCAAGAGTAGAAAATCAGAAGATAATATGTTTCCAATTTCTTGAATTTTCATCATTGCATAAAATATGAAAGACTTCCTGTGTTCTGCCATGGGCTGCTCTTGTGATTTATGGGTGACAAAAGGTTACAGTCAGAATCAAAATATTATTATTGGCATTGATATTAGTATCATAAGATTAGTGTTTCTCACCACTTCATTTTCTTATTTCTGAAAAAAAGAGAAGAACGAAAAGACATAAGCTAAAATTATTCATATCAAATTGCATATGTAGACTTTTAATGGTTTAAACTTTAAATTAATAAAATGATAGATGAGGCTGTTTACCCTGGTTTCTAAAACTATGCATATACCTTAAAGATCTGTTTGCTTTTATAAATACTGAAAGGCACAAAGTGAGCTATTGTGCCATCTCCTCCTTCCCTTAAATATGAGGAAACAAAGATCCAAAGACATTAATTTGCCTGAGATCAAATAGCATAACATGAATGAGTTAAAACTAGAACCCCGGTATCTGCACAAATGAGTGGAGAGCTACAAATGGCATTGTAGAGTCAATCTCGTGATCACTGGGGCACATTGATAATTGACTCCTTTTCTTAATCGGTTTTATTATTTATTTGTTTATGAAGATCAAGGGTTCCTCCTGGCTATGTGCTCGGAAATCGCTCCTGGCGTGGGGGAAGATATGGAATGCGGGAGGTTCGAATTGCGGTCTGTCCGAGGTTAGCTTGTGCAAAGCAGAAGCCCTACCGCTTGTGCCACAGCTCTGGTCCCAATCTGTTTTATTTTTTATTTTATTAAAATTTTTTACAATTTTTAAGATATAATTTTTATTGTGACCAAAGTGAATTACAAATCTTTCACAGTAATATTTAAGGTACATAGTGACATTGAATTGGGGCATTCCCACCACCAGTGTTGTCCAGAGGGTTATTTTGCTTTGTAACAGGACAATCTGAGCACATCAGCAGGGTCCTGAGCATGATTATAGTTGTATTCAAACCTGTGTCCAGAAAATATCCTTCAGCTTATGACCATCCTGGAAAAACATTCACAGCCTTTTGTAGTGGGACATAGCAGGTGAGCTCTAGACTAAAAGAAGAGAAATACAAGATCAGGAAGATTCTGCGTATTGTCAAGAGGTCATGAACTAGACTGCAGAGGGGGGCCAAATACTGGTCAAGAAATTTGAATATGTAAGTAATAATATGATATCAATATCCAAAGAAAATAGAGATGAGGACCAGAAGCTTTCCACAAAGCATGGGGAAGTAAAGTTAGGGAAGAGAACCACTATGAAAATAATAGATGAAAATGACCATTCTGGACAGGAACTAGATGGTGAAAGGAGGAAAATGATATGCAGGATACCCCTTCAGTAATGATACTGCAAATCAATATTAAAAACAGAAAAAATAGAAGAATGTGCATGAGAAAGAGAAAGAGGGAGAAAGAGAAATATGTCTGCATTGGGTGGAAGCCATTCACAGAGGAGAGCAGGAAGCAAACTAGAGACATTGGTAACAGGGAGTGTGTAATGGTGAAAAGATGGGTGGTGGACATTATATAACTGAAACTCAATAATGAACAACTCTGTAATTGTATCTCACAGTGATTCAATCAAATTTAAAAAAAGAAATTGGATTATGAGCTTCATTTATTGCACGCTCCATGCTGGTGTTTCAGGAGAAAGGAATTGAAGACATTCAAGAAAGTTTGGTTGCCTCTACTCTCAAGAATTTCATAATTTCTTTGGGAGAAGAAATTATTCATACATCATAGATATTAGAATATGATAATCATAAGTCTCAAAAGAGAAAGGGAAATACTGGGTCTGAATACCTTTATTTTTTAAATTATAATTCCTTCTAGTTAATTGGTTAGTTAATTTTCCAAGACTCCATACAGGTACTTGCCAAATAGATTCTACATAAAAGGGTAAGGATTTGTAGGCCATATACTCTTTGTTGGTTGCCTCAAGCTCAAATTATTCTTTTATATCCAGCTTATTCCTGTTAGGTGTTAACATGATTAACTTTGGGGGAATATTTCACGAAGCCGTTCTTATTCTGAAGAGTTGGAATTTGGAGAAGATAAAGGGCTTAATTTGAGCATGATTTTGAAGTTGAATGTTCTAGCTTGGGTTAGCAAAAGCCCAGGATTATGGGATAGAAAAGTCCATCTAGTAATGGGGAGCAATCAATCTTCTATATTGGCAAGAGTTACTTCTGAAAGTACTTGATTGGAAATTTTCCTTTAAGAGGGGTGATTGTCCTGGCAGAATCTCAATATTTCTCATTCTTTGTTCTGATATTAGTGATATTCATATTATCATTCCTCCTATCATATGTGGTAACACAGAAATAACAAAAAGACTGTTGGATTGAGAACCATAACAAGGAGTAGATGCAATTCTGGACAAAACAGTTTCTTTATTAGCAAAGGCACATAAGAATGCACAGTCAAAATCTAATATATGCTGAACATTTGCTTTCAACAAGAAAATATGTGTCATCCTAGGAAACTCTATCAGGACATGCATAATGCCATCTGATGGTGAACTGATGTAATTGGGTTGGGGGAAGAAATGACATCTTGGAAAATGATCTTTGAGACAAGCCACATATGGCTTTAGAATGAATCTGTTTAAAGAACATCTGCTCTGGGAAAGCAAGACACAGGACAACAATGTATGGAGATAATAAAAACTGTTTGAAAGGCCTGTGGGATTTGTGATACTCTGTCTCATCAGCCTCTTCCCATACCTCTGCATCCCTGATACCACTAGGCCTTCTCTGAATAAGCTTAAACTGTGAGGGAAGCCACAGTAAAAATTGACAAATGGCATCTTACATGTTTCAACATCATGCCAGCATGGGATGTGGATATGGAATGTATTCAAGTAAGTCCTTCAGTGAGGTAGGGAATTCTTAAATCAGTTGCAGGCAAATGAAGAAGTAAGTCCTTTCCTCCATCCAATTCTTTTCTACATGATAAACTGGGAAGAACTCAAATTGACATCATTTGTGAATTCAAGAAATAGCTGATTTCTATCATGAAATAGGAAAGCTTTATAGGACATGTAGTTGCACTTTAACTATCTGCATCTATGAAAATATCAGAATGTACAGTAACACCCTCAAATATTTTTTAATTAAATAATTTTTATTTTGACCAAAGTGAATTACAAATCTTTCACAGTAGTATTTTAGGTACATATTGACATTGACTCAGGGGCATTTTCACCACCAGTGTTGTCCTCTCTCCACCCTTGTTCCCAGCATGCATCCCATATCCCCCTGGGCTGCTAGTATAAGTGGTCCCTCCTGTGTCTAGCTTGTTGTAAATTGGGTTTCAATTCTGTTGTCGTTGGTTTTGAATTTGGTATTTAAGTCTGATCATTTTTTTACTTTTACCCTTAAATATTTTTGCTGACTTATGAAAATAACTGCAGTTAACTTATAATTGACTGAATTAATTGAATGAATTAAGAGAACAGGGTAGGGGGAAAGGCAGGGAAAATGGGGAGTGATGGGTGAGATGAAGGAAGGGTTGTCTTAATTACTGGCTATAAAGTGATTGGTTGTGGTGATTGATATAATTTGGTGAATGATAGTGAATGATTTAATTTGAAATAGGATCAAGTAAGTTTGTTTTAAGCATTTCATTTAAACTCTTTAGACTATTTACATCATCTGCTTTATTAAAAATCTTCTACACTTTAATTATTTTTGAGGGACCCACACCTAGCTGTGCTCAGGACTTTCTCCTTGTGAGGCTCAGGGTACTGTATTTGATGCCAGAGATTAAAACCAGGTCAGGCTGTATGAAAGACAAGTGCATTACCCACTGTGATATCTTTCTGACCTCTTTTCAATTTAACTTAAACTGCTTGGGGTTTACTATATCCAATTTTACTCCTGACTCTACTCAATAGTCACTCCTGGTAGACTTGGGGGCATCTTATGGGGGTACTGGACATAGTATCCAAGGCAGCTCTGTGCAAGGCAAGTGTTCTACCCACTGTACTATCTCTCTGAATCCTAAATTTGACTTAAATTTTAAGTCAATAAAACCATTTCTGAACAACATAGTCAGAAGTTTATAATCTTTTAACATGTTTACAATTCTATCTTAAAATTATTCTATTTTATTTGTAAGATAGTCTTTATTCAGACTTATTTAGAAAGATTTAAGGGGAGAGAAAGAAAGAGTGTGTTCAGTAGAGAGTGTTAATAAGGCAAGCAAAAAAAGAGATATGCAAGGGAGATACGTGTTCAAGGGAGAATGTGGATTTGGATAGCTAACCTTTATACGTATTTTTTTTATAATTCTCTCACTTAAAACAAGTCACATGGAATGCTATTTCACATGGATTGCTATTTCACATGGATGTTTTCGAACTATATGTGCTTTTTCTTAGAGAGAGATGAGCCACACTTTACTTTTCTCATATGCTTCCTACACTGTTTAATGTGCAATAGATGCTAACTGAACATTTGCTGGGAGCCTGATTATTTTGAAAGTTTGACTCATTTTTAAGACCATCATTCTTAATGGTACTGTCAGGAAGCCAAATATTTAGATTCTGATTTTAAATTTTCTACTCTCATTCTGTCTTAATAACAAATGCATTCATTTTCCTTTTTTTAAAACGTGGATAATAATAAACTAACTCATGCAAATGTTTTTGAAAAGTAATAAGTAGATAAAATTTGATAATTAAATAAACATAAATGACCATAAATTGAGATATCTGTATTTATGGTATTGATAATAGACACCAGTTGTGAATAATGTGGAAGTGATAAAAATTGTATTTTTCTTTATTTGGTGCCAGGGACCAAGCCAATGACCTCATACATTTAAGGCACGTGTTCTACTACTGAACTGTATCTCTAGCCCCCAAAAGTTGCACTTTTAAGTTTTTTATGTGTGTAAGCATTTTAGCAATATATATATATATATTTAGCAAGTATATATATATATTTGTTGAATAGAAAGTAGATGGAATTTTGTGGACAATTTTGATTTAGTTTTAAAATCTTAAGGTTTTAAGATAGGAGTCTTTAAGACTGTCATCTTTTCAGCCTCTTGCTCTCCATTTAAATAGAGTATTTACTGTCTTTGTTAAAATTTAATTAGTCAATTTTTTTATAGGATAATACATGTGCAAGGTAAAATATTCAAGGAAGCTAAGCCTTTAGTCCACTCTTATATCCCAGGCTCTGGTCCATCTCCTCCTCCAGAGAAAACGCTGCGTTTTGCATTTTCTTGAGTCATTTTCTGTGAATGCTGGCATGTTCCTAAGTACCTTATCATTTTTTAGGTTATAAATTTTAGCACTTACTTTTTTTTAGTTCACCTATTTATCTGAAGATTATTCCATATCAATAAGTGTGAATCTACCTCCTTATTTGCAACATGTCAGAATCCTGTGTCGCAAATAAAGCATAATTGATCAGCTGGGTAACTTCTCAGCTTAGTTTTTTTCAAGGTTGTTAGATAATAAAGACCTTTTTTTTTTAAGTAGTTATGTCTTTTATAGAGCTGGTCTGGGCTTTTGATGTACTGAATGAAATATTGCTGCAAATTTATGACCACTTTCTTTGGAGTTTTATTCACTTTCAAGGTTTACTTGACAATATTCAAATTATATTCCTAGGGACCTTAACCTTGATCCCTCAATTTTTACCGGTTTTTATTCAACCTCTGTACTACTTTCTCCTAATACAGCACTACTTCTGAACTTTATCTTGAACTTCTCCTTTCTTTTTGATTTCTTGTCTATGTGATATGCAATAGTAATGTATGGAAGACTTTATGGAAATTACATCTTTGTGTCCTTGAATATATGAATATATTTTTATTCAGTGCTCACAAAAGACTTGATAGTTTTAGTTATACATATGTAAATAATTTCTCCATAATATTGTAGTATTAACCAGCTTTTATTATTTATATTGAGAACTGTGATTTTTTTCTTTGAATGCAATCTATTGGTATCAAAGCTTCATTCATTTTATTTTATTTTTGCTAACTAGTTAGCACTGGTTTATAATAATACTTAAGAAAAACACATTCATTCCTAAAATATATGTTACTACAACAGATACCCTATCAAAATATCATTATTCCTCCAACACTGTCTATAAGAATTCCTCCTGTCTTCTATTCCCCTCTTTTTTTACTCTCTAGTAACCTCAGTTGTGCATTCAGAGTTCAATGATTTATTTTTGTTCGGTTTAATCTTTTATCTTACTTGGCTTTTCTATAGCCACTTAGGAGTAAGAACATCTGAAATTTCTCTTTTTACTTCTGACTATTTAACTTAATATGCCTCTCTCATGTTCTGTTCTTGTCATAATGGACAAGAGTAAATTTTATCTTTCATACAGCTAAATATTTTTCCATTATGTGTATGTAACATCTTTCTCAAGTCATTTATCGTTGGACACTGTGTTGACATTAATAATGATATTTACCTTTTCTATTGTTTCTATGGCATATGATACTAATTTGCATATGCCGAACCATCCTTGTATGCCTGTAAACATTCCATTTGATCAAGATGTAACATTCTGTTCCTTTATTGTTGAATTTGGTTAGCTAAATTTTTTAATATAATTTTTATTTTAATTATAGTGGCTTACATATCGTTCACAGTAATATTCCAGGTACATATTAACATTGAATCAGGGGAATTCCCACCACCGAATTGTCCTCCTTCCACATCCGCTTCCATCCTGATTCCCATTTCCTCCACTCCCCCCTCATGGTTAGCTAAATTTTTGTTGAGGATCTTTACACCTATATTCATAAGGTACGTTGATCTATAGTTTTCCTGTTTTATGAAGTACCTGTCTGCTTTTAGTAACAGGTAATTTTGGCTACGAAATATTTAGAAAAAAATTTTGTTATCTTTAATATTTTGAAGATCTTGAAAAGAATAGGTCTTAAAGATTTTCTGATCCTGAGCTTTTGTTCTGGTAAACTTTATTACTGTTTTCATTTTCTTGTTTTCAATTGGTCTGTCCCAGTTTTGTATTTTCTCCCACTTCATTATTGGAAGGTTGTAAGATTTTTAAATTTTTGTCAATTTCTTTCATGTTCTCCAATTCAGTGTGTAAAGTTGTTTGTCATAGTTTCTTATAATTTTTTATTTTTCTGTGATACAACTTTTCCTTTAATTTATGATCTAATTTATTACAATTTCTTTTTTCTCTTTATTACCCTTGCTTAATGCCTGTCCATGTTTATTCTTATGAAGAACCAGCATTTGGCTTTTTAAATTTTTTGTTTTGCTTTGTCTGAGGATACATCTAGTAGATCACTCCTGGTATTGCTCATATATGGTGCTAGGGATTGAATGGAGTCAGTCACATGCAAGGTCTGTACCTGTTTTATTGCTTCAATTTCATTAACTCTAGTATTTATTTCCTTTTGACTTTCAGTTTCACTTGTTCTTCATTTTCTTGTTCCTTTATGTAAGTGACTGGCTTGTTTATTGGAGATAATTTTTCTGATGAAAGCCTATATTGAACTTCCCTCTTAGTACTGTTTTTTTTTTTGGGGGGGGGGCACACCCAGTAATGCTCAAGGGTTACTCCTGGCTATGCGCTCAGAAGTTGCTCCTGGCTTGGGGGACCAGATGGGATGCCGGGGGAATCGAACCTCGGTCCATTCAAGGCTAACGCAGGCAAGGCCGGCACCTTACCTCTAGCGCCACCGCCCGGCCCCTTTAGTACTGTTTTTTACTAGGTCCAATATGGTGTGAGAGTTAATGTCTTCATTCTTGTTTATTTACAGGAATTTTACATTTTTCTCTTAATTTCTTCATTGAACCAAAAGTTATTTATCAGCATTTTGTTTAGTTTTTATATATTTGAGTTTTTAATCTTTCATTTAATGGATTTATTTTGGATTTTATAGTATTGTGACCCATAAAGACAGTAGATATAGTTTTAACCTTTACAATTTATTAATTTGTTATGTGTTCTAGCATATGGTCTAGTCTGAATAATATTTAGATACATATGCATATTAGAAGAATTTGCATTTAGCTTTTGAGGTTGAGAACCCTATAACTATTAATCACATTCATCCCACCTACTCATTGGAGGCTTTTATTTCCTTGTTGATTTTTCAGTCTGCTTGATCTGTCCAATCTGGTTGATCTATATTAAAATTTTCACCTATAAAACTGTACTGATGTTGTTATCTCTCTTTAGGTTTCTTAATAGTTGATTCATAACTTTTGATGCATTTTCATTTGTCCTTTATACGTTTATTGGTATTAAATAGTATTTTTAAAATAGTATTTTTGGGCCATCCTCAGCTGTGTTTAGGGCTCTGACTCTATGCTCAGGAATCATTCCTGACAGAGCTCAGATTATATGCAGTGTTAAAATCAAACTTTGCTGAATGCAAAGCAAGTACCTTAGCCTCTGTATTATATCTCTGGCCCCTATATACGCTGAACTGTTTACCTGTTTCTTAAATAGTTATGTAATATCTCCCTTTAATTTTTATAAATTGAATGATGTTATGATTCTGTATGGTGGTCTATGGCATTTTTAGGTTATTATTTTCCTGTATGATTTACTTTATACACCAAGTTTATATTTGAAGTTCAAGTGGCTCTCCTGTATTCAGCAGAAAGTGTGTTTTATTGTCTGGTTTATGCTTTCACTACACCTTTAGACTGATGACTTCCAGTCATTGGTGTTTAATGTTGTTTAGTGCGGTTAGGCTAATATCTAGACTAGAGGATGATAGTCATTTAAATATTAGAATTATTCAGAGAATATATTCTCTTACTTGGAAATGTTTTGTGGACGTAACAAGAACCACTTGATAAATCACCTTGGAAATCTGTCTGTCTGTCTGTCAGTCAGTCTGTCTGTCTGCCTGCTGTCTGTCTGTCCATCCATTTGCCTGTCTATCTGGCACCTACGTCTTACGGAGATAATGCAGAGGAAAATAAAATTACTAGAAAAATAAATATTGTTGTATCTTTATTGAAAATCATTTATTGGAAAACGTGATGTTAGTATACTATTCAAAGAAAACAATATTCCCTGAAATGAATATAGTATATATTAAGATATGAAAATAGACTGTAAGAAGAACATGTGAAGTTAAGACACTAAAACAGGCTATGGATTGATTATTTCTTTTTTTTGGGGGGGTCACACCCAGGAGTGCTCAGGCGTTACTCCTGGCTCTACGCTAAGAAATTGCCCCTGGCAGGCGCAGGGGACCATATGGGATGCCGGGATTCAAACCACTGTCGTTCTGCATGAAAGGCAAACACCTTACCTCCATGCTATCTCTCCGGCCCCCGGCTTGATTATTTCAAAAATAAAACTTGCCACTGTTTGGTTCAACTAGTGTCAATTGATCTGAAAAAAGTCAAACTAAGTATTTTCTTGAAAAATTTGAGCAATATATGGAATGATGTCTGGAAGCAGAGCATTGAAAACACATGGCATTTTGTTAGTTTTAGAATATTTAAAAATTCTAATTACTTTAAATACTGTGGTTCATTATGTTGTTCAGAGTATAGTTGTTTTCAGTGTTCTAAAACCAATCGCTCCATTATTTTGTCCACCATTATTCCCAATTTCTCACCCACCTCCAAGTCAGCCCCTTGACAGGTACAAAATAATTTGCTATATGTTGTTTGTTATAACTGAATGGTAGTGAAATTATTGAAACAAAACCTCAGTAACAGAAAATTTATGAAAATTGTTATATTTCACATTGTCTAGAGGTTTATTGAGCTTAAGTGGCTTCTACACCACTATCACCACTAATTTCATGTGTTCTTACTGGTGTGTACATGTTGAGCAATGTTGGAGGCCCCATGAAATTCAGATCAAGTGGAAACTGACCAATGAGTTTACATGGAGAAGGCTGTGGGATGTGCTTATGGCTGCCGAAGCTTCTAGAAGTGCAGAGGGGCAGGCAGATACTGCTCTTTCCCACCCCAAGGAGACCAGAATTTTCAGTTCCCCAAACTGCTAAGCTAGAGTTTTTGTCACTTAGGTGTCTGCAGAGACTAGAGGTGAATCAGTGAAGTTGGATCATTGATGTGGAGGGGAATGTGGGAACCCCATCTGGAGGGTGTTTTGGAGGTTTCAGTGTGAGACTGGTGTACCCATAAATTTTTAGCACCTTGGTTGCATCTCTTCTGAGGATAATGTAGTTTATGGAGTTGATCAATTAGTAGACATACTAGTTCAACAATATTGACTTTTATTACTTCTTCATTCCTCCTCCACTATGCTTCAAAACACACCAATACCTCACACCTACTAGAAAAGCAGAATGGTTTGGGCTTTGCCTCTGACAGTGACCTTAGATTCCCTGTATGTGGGCATAGTAAAAAAATAAAAACTATTCTAGTAACTTCAAAAATTCTATGAAGATAAAAAATGTATTATATTTATGTATTTATGAAGTTTAAAAATGTATTGGTTGGACAGAAATTACAGAACATAAGGCATTTGC